>NC_143579.1:209211601-209363005 GCF_048544385.1 Mastigoproctus giganteus
AGAGAAGAGAATGAGAAATTAAAAGAAAAAGAATGTTAAGAACCTAAAAAAAAAAATAAAAAAATAAAAAAATTATATAGAATTAAAGGCTGAATTAACAAGCCAATTTTATGTATATAAGCTGAAAGGGAAAGAAATTAATCAATGTTAAATAACAATGAGCATAAAAATGAGGGTGGTAGGAAAGGTAAATAGGGACGGAAAAAAAAAAATCTTTTGATGCAAACTAAATAAAATTGGTACATGGATCAGGTATTTCATCAAGGGACTACACCTAATCATAAACCAAAACACTATGTTTCTATACAAACTTATGTTGATGGAAGAAAGATCAAGATATAACAATATATATATATATATATATATATATATATATATATAAAGGGGGGAAATAAAATTACAGAAACCTGGTTACATTCCTTCCCCCTCCTATCAAAACAACGTGTATACATACCTTTACAGCTTTTATTTTAGACTATTTTAGTATTAGTAGTGGCAAATGATGCATGGAAGTACGCTTATTCCTGTTTCTCTCTCTTTCTCTTTTCTTGCTTTTCCCTTTTTCTTACATTTCCTACTCATACATACTATATATATATATATATACACAAATGTGTTTGCAGGCCAGTTAGCATACTGTGTGAGGTAAAATACCTGAAATAAGACAAGTGATCTATGCCTGAAATCAGCTAACTACAGCCTCAAATGAAAAGGACTTTAGAAATTCCTCCAGCCACCGATGGGAATTGAATCTGGACCTCTCCAAATGAGTGGCTATTGCCAATACATCACGCCAACTACGCTGCCAAAAAGGACTGGTTTCCAAGACAGCTTAGTCTTTGAAACTAGTCCTGCTGGCTGACAACAGTAGTCAGTCACCAGTTGTCAGAGCAAGGGCAGCCAATGAGAGACATATGTCAGGCAGCTAAATTATCATAACACTATCCCAACATTTAGCATGAATTTGACTGGAAATGGAAAATGCAATGCTTCAAGAAGCTATGGCAGTTTCCTGTGAATGCATGTAACCAATGATTGCCCAACAGTATCAAAGCCTTTGATATTGTTGCATAAGGAAGACTGCTGCACAAATTGGAGCAGTGTGGCATTGGAGGCAAATTGCTGCTATGGATAAAGGGATGGTTGGGTGGGAGAAGACAGAGACTGGTAATCAATGGACACTGCCCTTCGTGGACTAATGTTATTAGTGAAGTCCCCCAGGGTTCAGTATTGGGTCCTTTGTTGTTTTCTGCATTTATTAATGATATTGATGATGGTATATCAGGCTTAATGTCCAAGTTTGTAGACGATACGAAGGTTGGCAGGGTTGTTAATGACACTAATGACAGTACACTGCTGCAACAGGATCTAGAAAAATTGAGCAGACGGGCTGAGAGGTAACAAATGAAGTTTAACATTGACAAATGTAAAGTACTACATAGTAATCCCAGAGTAACGTATCAAGTCTGTGGTACCACACTGACAGTGGTAGAGAATGAAAAGAACCTGGGGGTAATTGTGCAGGCAGATATGAAGTTTTCTGAGTAGTGCAGACAGTCTGCAAGAGTAGCTCATGGTGTCTTGTCAATGATATACAGGAATTTTTCTAGCAGGGATAAGGACGTGATTATCCCCTTGTATAAGGCAATGGTCAGACCACACCTTGAGTAATGTATACAGGTCTGGAGGCCTCATTTTAAGAAGGATGTAGGGCTGTTGGAACAATAAGATTAATGAAGGGAACAAAGGGTTGCTCTTATGAAGAAAGGCTTAAGTTTTGCAAATTACAGTGTCTGGAGACTAGGCACCTGCGAGGTGATCTGATTGAGGTATATAAAGCCTTGAATGGTTTGAGCATGCTCAGTGCTGATGGGATTCTTCCTCTTGCTCAGAATAATCGCCTGAGAGGGCATAAATTCAAATTGAGGAAAAACGGTTGTAGGATAGATGTGCGGAGGTTTGCCTTTAGCCAGCGGGTGGTTGATTGCTGGAACAAACTTCCATCTGTTGCTGTAGAAGTTTTTTGGCTGATGCTATATAAGCTCGCTTTCTTGCATCATATGCCTATGCTAATGCTAAAATAATACACCAATGGAAAAGGGATGAATATGATTAAAATCATGCTCATGTGTCAATGTATCTGCCCTATACAGCCACAATAAACTTCTCTAGCCCCAGCTGTAGGTACAAATGTAAATTTATTTATTTTAAATAAATACATTTCATTTAATTTTCTTGTCATTTATTACAAAGCTTTTCAAGAGCAAGTTTCTGTTTTTTTGTAAATAGTTATTATTACAGTGACTAGATTTGAGAGTTAAACTGGACGGGGTGGTAGGCAATGAATACACATAGCCTAAAGCTATTTTTATTATAAATACTTTACTACAGAATCAAGTTTTTAAAAATAATTTTATTATTTCATTTTATCATTTCCAAAATGGCTGGGAAAAAAAAAAAAGGTAACCTTTTAATATTGTTAACTTTTGAGAAACCTCTTAACTGGCATATTTGGCATAAAATTTTTTTTATTGAATTGAAAATGGTGTTCTATTAATTTGATATTCTTTTCTAAACTCAATTATAAAATATCAAACAAAAATAAAAGAGCAAACCAATAATAATAATAAAGATTTATTTTATTGTATTTTTTAGAATTTAAGTCTCATCCCCCAAATTGAAACACAGATGCTTGCATGGCATATTGCAGTTGCAAGGTGAATATTGTATTTTTGTCAGCTGTTTGCATTTGGTTTCTGTAAAACCAGTGAAACCAAAGCTCTACAGCAAGATTAGACGGTGCTCACTGGTGTGTCACAAATACCATGTAAGTATAGGATTTCAGTTCTAGAAAGATAGTTTTGTTTGTTTGTTTGTTTTGTCATTTAGGAGCATTAGCAACTAAGGCCATATTGCTCCGGAGATATGCGGTGGTCATTCTCTGACCTTTCCGCATTCTCTGTATTTGGTGAATACATGTGCTACGCACTACTGCTCCTGCCCACCTGGCTACGGAGGTGCCCAAGAAAGATAGATGCTTTTACTTACCTAGCATCTGTTAAATGTCAATCAAGAAAATAAATCTTTGTAATTCACAGCATATTGAAATGAAAACAGAAAATACTATATATAATCATCATTGTCAATACCAGTGTTCTGCCAAGGGCAGGTTCATGCACTCACTCAACAACCATTTCTTTAAATCTCCCAATCCTCAGCCTTCTGATTCTTCTCCCTATATCCATCATCCCCTCTCAATTCATCTATAATAGTATCAAAACCTATAGTACTTAGTACCGTGCATGGGTTGAAGGAGAAGGGGGGGGTAACCAGGGGTGGTTCATCCATAGGCACTGCAGCACCCCCAGCTATTTAAATCTAGATATACAGTGAATGGAGTTATATGAAATTTTGTGAAGAACAATAGAACAGAACAGAATCTTTATTTGCAACATGATATACAAACAGTTAGTCCCGTCACAGCATGGTGGTGCCAGGGGTTTAACAATACATATTTACAAAAGAAATACACATGAGAAAAACATATACATTACAAATTCAGATTATTGGAAGGCAAAAAAGCAGTTCTACATTTTCAGTTCGGTGAGGATTCCCTTCCTGTATTTTTTGTTGACCACTTCTTCCAGGTCACCATCGATCGCTTGCAGTGATGGCAGCATTTACTTTGGAAGGAATCTGCCAGTTAGTACTAGCCTGTTATGGTTTGATAGCAGCTGTGCTGAAGACCGAAGATAAGGGGGAGGAATGAGGCAAGAGCAGTGATCCCAGTTCGGCTCTGTAATTTTACCGGTGGCCATCTTGATGGTGAACAGCAGCCTTCTCTCTCCGATGTAGGATCAGAGCCTGTGCAGTTGAAGGGCATCTGCTAACTGCATTGATCTCAGAGCTGGGAGAAGGTGGAGTTTGGTGTCAGCCCATTTTAGAAGCCAGAATTCGGCAGAGAATATTCTTTTAATGTTGGATTCGGCAGCCGATGCCCACATCTCCGAAGCATACAGTATTGTTGGGTACGGGTTTAATTTAATGTATCTTTTTACCAGGTGTGGAGCAGCTGTTGCTTGGCGACCCAGCATAGTGAAGTCAGCCTAAATGTATGAGGTTTATGTAATTGTTGAAGGATAACTTCAATGCAACACAATGAATATTTTTATTAACAGGACCCGCATATAGTATGCACATCCTCTATTTCCAGTAATCATTTGAATAATAAATGAATGGTAGCTAATAATAATGAATGGTAACCAGCATATTGGCAACTTGCCAACATACATTTTTTATAGGTGAAACAAATCAAAGTCACTGTAAAGCATACAATGCAGATTTCATGCTGACCACGATGGGTGTGTAACCACAATGTCGGTGTCTTTTTGTTATTCGCCCGAATTCCCATTAAGTAACTAAATAATATCAGTGTTGAGTCAATACTCAACATTCAACAGTGTAATTATGTGATTACAGCTTAATTGCGAATTTTGAAGTTATATTATGAGGTGATGTGTAAGTAAAACATTATTTCTACAACACACGATTTTGTGAAATTTGATTTGATCATGGCCTCCATGCTTCCCCATGAAGTAAATCGCGTGAAAACGAATAAACTTCAGCAACTTAGTTTTTCACAATTCTCTCCAAGAAAAAAATTTGATTAAAAAAGAAGTCTCATCCCCACACCAAAGATTCAAATTTCTCAGTAGGGAATAAGTAATAATAAGGAATATATTCACAGTTTTAAAACTGAATGGTAGCAAAGGAAAAGTTGGCTTTGTGGTTGTGAAGTTAAAAATGCATTGTTTTGTTTTCAATGTTTACTGTTCAGAGGTGACAATGTGGACAAAAAGTGGCTTTACAAACATAAACAGAATGAAAGAAAAAACTCTAAAACATGAGAGTTTGAAGAAACACATTGATAATATGATTTAACTATTGCTTTTAGGAAGCATGAATATTAAAAAAACAGCTTAGTGAGGCCTACAGACTTTCAATCTGCAAACATAACAGAAAAGTTACCAAGAATCATGAGGTATTATCTAAAATAATAGACTGCATTAAATTTCGTGGACAGTTTGAAATTCTTATATGTGAACATGACGAAAAAGACGATTGTAAAAATCCAGAAGTATTCAGAGGATTAATAAATTTCGCCTGTATATTAGATTCCAATTTAAAGAACCATTTAGAAAGTAATGCAGCATTTAAAGGAATTTCAAAAACTATTCAGAATGATATTGACTGTTTGCTGCAAATATGCCGGGATGAAATAAAAAGAGAGATTAAAGAAGCTTCATTCATAGCTGTCAAGGCTGATGACACAATATCAGATCAACACAACACAAGATCAAGAGTAATACTATTGATCTGGTTATCAGCAGTGATCATTCGTGTATTAAGAATTTGCAGATAAAGGAACCACTAGGTGGCAGTGATCACATGTGTACTGATGTGGGATTTACTTAAACATTTAATTACCATCAGGGGTAAAGGAAAGGGTTTTTGCTTCCGTAAAGGTGAGTACAGTAGTCTCCAACAGTTTTTAAATTCTGTACAGTGGGATAAACTGACGATGTTACCAACAGTAAATTCTAGGCGGGAAGCATTCAATGAATTAATCGTGGAAGCTACTAAAAGTTTCATACCTATTAAGAAATATTGTTCAGGGTTTAGGCCTAAATGGTTATCTAATGAACTAATGAGACTTGTAATAGAGAAGAAAAATGCATGGGATGCATATAAATTATCAAGCGACTCAGAAGCCTATGGCAGATATAAGCTAGTCTGTAATCAGGTCACAAAGGAGGTTAGGCAGGCGAAGGCAGATTACGAGAAATCCTTGGCAAAAGATGCTAAGAAAAACAGCAAGGATTTCTTTACTTATATAAACTCTAAAAGGAAGGGGATGAATCTGATTGGTCCACTTGACATCGATGGTTCGACTGTTGATGATCCTGCTCAGATAGCAAACAAACTGAATGAGTATTTTGCATCTACATTCACACATGAAGAGTTATTAAGGTTTGAAAATGGCAGAAGGTTATCAAATTGTAGCAGGATACTTAATGATTCTGTAATAACTGAAAGCAAAATGGAGGAGAAATTGTTGAAGTTAAACATAAGAAAAGCACCTGGGGTGGATGGGATCTATCCAGTTATATTAAAGGAGGCGGCAAAGCAACTAAGCAAACCCTTAGCCATAATTATGAGAGCGTCCTTGGACTCAGGGGACGTTCCCACGGACTGGAGATGTGCAAATGTATCCCCAATTCACAAAGGGGGATAAAAGGGTGACACGAGTATTTACAGACCAGTTAGTTTAACTTCTGTTCCGGGTAAAATAATGGAGTCACTGGTTAAAGATGCATTGCAGGATCATCTAGACAAGACTGCAGCAATAATTCAGACACAGCATGGGTTTGTTAAGGGAAAATCTTGTCTGACAAATTTGATAGGATATTATGATGTGGTTACAAAGGGACTGGATGCAAAAAATAATTTTGATATCATATATTTGGATTTCAGGAAAGCTTTTGACACTGTTGCACATGGAAGACTATTGTACAAATTGGAGAAGAATGGTATTAAGGGTAAGTTGCAACAATGGATAAAAGGATGGTTAAGTGGGAGAAGACAGAGGGTGGTAATCAATGGGTGCTGCTCTTCTTGGACTAATGTTATTAGTGGAGTCCCACAGGTTCGGTGTTAGGTCCACTGTTGTTTTGTATATTTATCAATGATATTGATGAAGGTATATCAGGCTTAATGTCGAAGTTTGCAGATGATACAAAGGTTGGCAGGGTTGTTAATGACAGTAATGCCAGTGTGCTACTGCAACAGGATCTAGATAATTTGGACAGATGGGCTAAGAAGTGGCAACTGAAGTTTAACCTTGGCAAATGCAAAGTACTACATATGGGTAGAAGTAACCCCAGAGAAACGTACCAACTGTGTGGTACTACACTTAAGGCGGTAGAAAATCTGCAGTCAGATATGAAGTTTTCTGAGCAATGCAGACAGGCTGCCAGGGCAGGTCACGTGGTTTTGTCAATGATATATAGGAATTTTGCTAGCAGGGAAAAGGAGGTGATTGTCTCTCCGTATAAGGCAATGGTCAGACCACTCCTTGAGTACTGCATACAGGTCTGGACGCCTCATTTTAGGAAGGATGTAGATTTGCTTGAGCGTGTACAGAGAAGGGCAACAAGATTGGTGAGGGGAATGAAGGGATCCTCTTACCAAGAGAGGCTTAAGTTCTGCAAATTGTAGTGGCCGTAGACTAGGCATCTGCGCGGTGATCTGATTGAGGTGTATAAGGCCTTGAATGGATTGAACATGCTGAATTCTGATGGGATCCTTCCACTTGTTCAGATTACGAACCTAAGGGGGCATAAATTCACATTAAGAAAAGACAGATGTAGAATAGATGTGCAGATATTTGCCTTTAGGCAGTGGGTGGTTAATTGTTGGAACAAGCTTCCATCTGTCATTGTGGAAGTTGATAGGTTAAATAAATTTAAGGAGGAACTGGACAGGCATTCGGAGGGAACGGTGTGATTATTATTATTATTTTTTTTTTTTTGGCTGATGCTGCATAAGCTCATACACTTGCTTTCTTGCATCACATGCCACTACTACTACTATATCACATCAGCACAAGACTGGCCCATCATCAAGGATTTCCCTGGGTTTTGCATAAAACTTCTTTGAACCAGTTTTACTTCATCCTCATTGACTTTTGTTCAGCCAACCCCTCAGACAGGATGACTGCAGAAACATGTGTCCTCTAGGAATTTTCCATACCATTACAGAAATTGTACATCTACTTGATGGCTTATTTTTACACTGTGTTCGAAATTTACCCATAATATTAATGGCAGACTGCAGCCCATCGAATCAAAGTAGGTACATTCTCAGGGTTTGTAAATTCTGCCATGTTTACATTTGTGTGATAATGCTGCCATCTACTGCAGTGTGCACATTTTCTGCCTGGTGAAAAAAAAAAAATTTGAAGATATGCCTCTATCACCTGGAGTGGTTTCAGGTTTGTATCATGAACCCTATTCACACAATGTTTTAGTTTTGTAAAGGAGGTTTGTAGGTACCCTGTATTCTTTTTCCCTTCTCAAAAGCCTTTTTACCCAATGTTATTCTTATTTCTCTGCTGATCTTTGCTACTTTTGCCATTATGCTTTTAAAATACTTATATTTACTCACATGTTCTATTCTTACTACTCTGTATACTCATTTAGGGAATATAGGAAGAGAAAGATACAGAGGATTTTATTTCATTTTGAAATTTAAAAAAAAATAATGGAATAATTTAAAAAAGTATCTGTCAGATGCTACATTAGCAGCAGTGGGTTAATGTTGTTTAGTGCTTATATGGCCTTTGGTCAAAATTTACGTGAGCCACATAATTTCAATAATAGTTCCATGTCATTCGTGCAAACATCAAACTCAGTTTTTCGACAATAATAGTATCCAAGCTTCTTCAAAATCCTTCCATGTGGGTATTCAACCTCAACACCCAACTGCATTATTATCCTTCAAAATTACTTTATCTATAATTTAAATAATATTGTGTCATATTTTTATGTTCCTCTTTTTCTGTATTTTGAATACAACCATTGGAAGAAGTTATTCTTTTTATGATTGAGTTTTTATTTTCAGTGATTTTAATATTCCCAAACTGAGCGGCATTTTCCCCTTTATTTTAAGAATTTCTGAATGGAATACTTATTGAGATTTTACAAGTTGTTTGGAAATTTCAATTAAAAACACTCTGTACAATTCAATAATAGTCACTCATCCAATGTTGACACATACAACACTACCATTTTTGTAACACAAAATTATGTAGTTCCATGTGTGAAGTAATATGCAGCATAGCAGGAGTATTATCAAATGAATTTTGTGCATCTTGTTCCAGTTCCCCAGTTGTGGCCACTTTTTGTTTATCTGTGCTTGCTTATCTGTGACACTAAAATAGATGGCTTGCTTTATAGGCTAACTGAACTTTTCATTTTTATATTTATTACATACACATGTTGGAGTTTTAAAAACTAATCAATAGGTCATAAATTTGGCATAATTTTCAGTGACTACAAAAAAAGAGAAAAGTTACGAAAATAGGAAGTCATCCATTATGCTTACATTTTTTAGTAAAATAAAATAGATTAAAATTTATGAAATTTATGCAGCTAGTGTATAATCCCTACAGATGCAAATGTTTTGGATGCAGTCAGGATTATCTGGCTGCAATGTATTCCTATTCACAATGCAGGGAGTTATATATATAAAACTTATCTCACAGGCTACTAAACAAACTGCTTTATAGTTATGTTGTTGTTATTTGGTTTTTAGGAGCATTAGCAACTAAGGCCATATTGCTCCGGGGATATGTGGTATGGTCATTCCCTGACCTTTCCGCACGCTCCGTATTTGGTGGTCATGGGTTCGAACCGCAGTCTAATCAAGAAGTGTGTGCTACGCACTGCCGCTCCTGCCCATAGAGGCACCGCTTTATAGTTATGACACTCGTATAACCTGCATTACATCACAAGTGATTGGAAACCATGTCACAATGTCATTTGAAAGTAAAAGAATTTAACTCAAAAACTAGCTATGCTATTAATGGGTGAGAGTGTTAAGGGGGAAAAAAAAAATTTGTCCCCATCTCACAAAATAAGTAATTTGAACTTAACAGTTAATGAAACTGCATAATATCGTTACATGATAACAGATCTGTAGTTTGGGACAACTGGTGAGAATGGGCAGGTAAAATTTGTGATCCATGGCTAACCCACTTGTTCTGGAACATTTGTTGTAGAATTTCAAAATGGGCCTGGCTCCTTGGAAAAACAGACTGAACAAGTGAATAGCAGATATTGCAGCTCATATCATAACATGCAGGGAGTTATCTTTTAGTATCTCAAAGAAGTGTGGATTCTCACTGCTCAAGATATAAACATTCATTTTCATGCTACAGTAATTGATTTGAGAACATTTTTCCACAAGAAATTTTTTTAAAAATTTTGTCTTGGGTGTTTTAAATTTGACTGTGTTTTGTTTATTTACAATAATCCAATGAAACTTTTTTTTTTTTTTTTTTGCAGAGTTGTATGGCTTTAAAATGGCTTATTTATTTCTTGTTCAAATGAAATGATCATTGGTGTCACTCAAATTCATTTATAATTTTAGGGTCATGGTATCACAAAGTCTGACAACTCCCAGCTTAACTCATTAATTAATATAAAGGGTAATATGGTTTCATCTTGAGGTCTTTGATGATGCGATCCCTCATTTTGGAAATGAAGACTATGGCTCCTCTGACTATTTCCAAAGTGATATCTTCAGAGAACAGGCCACAAATGCATTCATGACTGTATACCGTCTGGGTAGTGCTGATGTTCCTGCCCATAATCCATCCATTAATGAAACCAATTTCAAATAAACTCACTGGCCAAAAAAATTAGAAACATTTATTCAATATCTAGTAGGGCTACTTTTTGCCCAAATACAGCCAGACACATTGTGGCATGGATTCCACTAGCTGCCTGAGGGAGTCTAACTAAGATTTGACCATTCTTTCATCGGGATATTTGTCAATTGACATATCATAGTCAGTAGATAACTGTGAAACCAAAATGTCCTTTTCAACATATCCCAGACATTCTAAATTGAATTTAGATCTGGAGAATTTGGCAGCCACGGTAGATGTTGGAAACCTTAGGAATGTTCCTTGAACCATTCACATAACAATTTTTACACTATGGATAGTTGTATTGCAGTCTTAAAAGAATCCACTGCAATTCAGGTAAAAATGAAGCATGGCAAGGTGAAGTTGGCAATACAACAGACAAAGGTATTCACTGGAAATAACAAGACCTTCTAACAGCATGAACAGACCCAGTCTGTACCAAAAGAACATACCCCACACCATAATACCACTTCTAGCCACTTGAGTGGTGGACACGAGACAGACTGCATGCATGGTTTCAAGAGGTTCACGCCATATCTCAAATTCCCGAGTTACCCTGAGAGAGAGAGAGAATAGAAAGGAATCACCAAGAAAGAGAAGAATGATGATATCCTGAGCTGGATATCATCATTCTTCTCTTTCTTGGTGATTCTTTTCTATTCTATTCTCTCTCTCTCACTCTCTCTCTCTCAGGGTAACTCGGGAATTTTTTTTGGCTGGTGCAGCATAAGCCTCAGGCTTCCTTGCACCATATGCCTAATAATAATAAACTTTCACCACATCATTGGTGCAAAAAAAGTGTAAATTGAAACTTGTCAGATCACAGATCTTTTTACACTATTCTACAATCCAGTCTTAGTGTGTTGTTAGCACCACTCCAGTTGAATCTTTCAATTTTTGCAGAAAGAAGTGGCCTTCATATAAACACACGACTATTAAATCCCAAATTCTTCAATTTCTGCCACATAGTTTGGTCGGAAACGGATCTTTCTTTGTCTAAATTGAATTTTTTAGTCAGTCATTTGCTGAACACTGTATCTTCTACTCTGATGCACAATTCACTTTATATTACTGTGATCTCATTCTTAGAGTACAGACCTTCTACCATGCTTCATCATTTTAGAGCTGCATTCTCGTTTCATCTTCCATTCCTATACTTTTGATGTGGAAATCACTGGTGTGCTTTTGACACATTAGCGATTTCTTTGGTTTTCCTCAATCGTGGCTCCTGCTAAATGTGTTCCAACAACACCCTTCTGGAAAGATCACCTCTCTTCCCTACGACCGGATCGACTACAAAGTGTACAGTATGTATTATTATTATTAGCCATATGGTGCAAGGAAGCCTGGGGCATATGCTACACCAGCCAAAAAAAATTCCAGTTACCCTGAGAGAGAGAGAGAGAGAGAGAGAGAGAGAGAGAGAGAGAGAGAGAGAGAGAGAGAGAGAGAGAGAGAGAGAGAGAGAGAGTCAGAAGTAGAAAGAAATCACCAAGAAAGATATCCAGCTCAGGACCCTGGGTGTGCCAAGCCCATTCTCACCAGATGTGAGCCCCTTGGGTGGTTTATCTGATACTAATCTGAGTAGGCTACTGCAATTAGATCTAGAAGAATTAGGCAGGCAGATGGCAAGTGAAGTTTAATATTGCCAAATGTAAGGTACTGCATACAGGTAGCAGTAATCCTGTATTAACCTACGGTACCCCGCTATATGAAGTTCTCAGAGCAGTGCAGACAGGCTGCTGGGTCAGCTCATAGGGTTTTGTTAATGATATTATACAGGAATTTTTCCAGTAGGGATAAAGAGGTGATTATCCCTTTGTACAAGAGAATAGTTAAGCCACATCTTGAGTACTGCATGCAAGCCTGGAAGCTCATTTTAGCAATGCGATTAATGAGAGGAACAAAGGGGTGCTCCTACCAAAAGGTTTCAGTTTTGCAAACTGCAGAGTCTGGAGACTAGGCACCTAAGGGGAGGTCACTAATTTCTCTTGTTTTTTTCTCTTGCTCAGACTACACAATGAGGGTAAAAATTAAAATTGAGGATTGACGTTTGCAAATATAGATGTAGGAGTGGGTAGTCTGAATAAATTCAAGAAAGAACTAGACAAACTATTAGAGGGGATGGATAGACGATATGGGGAAAATATATATATATATATATATATATCATCATTTATGAAATATTGAAATGGATGTTAAAGGTATATCAGATCTGATTAACGCAATCAATTGTAGATTAAACATCACATCAGTCTGTAATCTAATTACTATTGTAAGAGCGTAATTGGTACCACATTGGTAGCCAATGTGTGTTAAAACATTAGCATAAAAGTACTAAGTGGGCCATAATGCCAAAAGAACCTATAAAGACTAAGATAGCCTGTGTTGGTTTACTTTGCTGTACCCTAGAAATAAACATATAATTAGCAATAAAATAAAAATATAAAATAGAATAAAATAAAATAATGATTATGCCGCTAATTATTGATAATCGGATACATTCAATGGCACTTTTTCAAGGGCTAACCCCATTCAATATATCTCACCAATAATTAGCAAGGCTATCTGTTTCTGATTGTTATCTGCCTGTTTAACTAAGTCCAAATAATACACATAAAGGCAAGATAACAGCTAGCCCGACAGATAGCTTTGAAACAAATAATACAGAAAAAGAGTGCCAACTATAATTTTCACTTGAGTTGTGGTATTTTTTTATTTATTGTATACATGTGAAAAAGAAAACTAATGCTGACATAAGAAGAAGGGAGGTAAGAATAAGTAAAGTAATAGTACCTCAATTTCCCTTGAATTACTCTAATAGACATTGAGGTCTATTAGAGTAATTTCACTTTTTACTTTCTAACTCTAAATAAAATTTAGAGTTAGACAGTAAAAAGTGAAAATAAAAGAAAACAGCTTTTAATAATGGTACGTAGGATATACCGGGAGCGTAACTGCTCGACCCTTCAGTAAGGGATCCTGGTATAACTACAAGGGGTTAAAGGATTGTATGTAATGGACAAAAACAGGATTATAATAAAGAAATATAGAATAACAATTGTAGATTGTATTAAGAAAATATGGAAATAAAAGAAATAACAATTACCAAATGTAGGAATATTTAAATAAAAATTGACATTTGTAAGAATTTTATAATAATTAAAATAATTCATTCTATCTGAGTGAATATTTCAGTAATGATGATTTGCAATTTATTATTATATCAGATAGGATGAATTATTTAAATTTTATACCTCAAGGTCTATTAGAGTAATTCGAGGGAAAGTGAGGTACTATTACTTTACTTATTCTTACCTCCCTTCTCCTTATGTCAGCATTAGTTTTCTTTCGCACATGTATACAATAAATAAAAAACACAACAACCCAAGTGAAAATTATGGTTGGCACTCTTTTTCTGTATTATTTGTTTCAAAGCTATCTGTCAGGCTAGCTGTTATCTTGCCTGTTTGCTGTTAAATTTAAAGTTTAGCATAGATTGCCTTTATGTGTATTATTTGGACTTAGTTAAACAGGCAGATAACAATCAGAAACAGATAGCCTTGCTAATTATTGGTGGGATATATTGAATTAATATATTGATACATTAATTATGGGATATACTGAATGGTATTAGCCCTCGAAAAGTGCCATTCAATGTATCCAATTATCAATAATTAGCCACAATCATTTTATTTTATATTTTTATTTTATTGCTAATTATATGTTTGTTTATAGGGTAATTATATGTTTATTTCTAGGGTATAACAAAGTAAACCAACAGGCTATCTTAGTCTTTATAGGTTCTTTTGGCCTTATGGCCTGCTTAGTACTTTTATGCTAATGTTTTTACATACATTGAGTACCAATTACACTCTTACAGTAGTAATTTTATATATATATAAATAAAAGCTAAAAATAAGATATTTGCCAGTAGCATTATTTATTTATTTTCTTATTTATTTTTACTATATATTTTTATTATTTTTTTAACTCTCTATTTAGTTTCTGGATTAATTGGATTACATATAAATTGAATTTTTTTTAAATGTAAATTTTGAATCATCATCATCATCATCAGCCATTTTCAATCCACTGCAGGATGAAGGCCTCTCCAGCAACTTTCCAGTTCCTTCTGCTTTGAAAACTGGCCATCCATTTACTACTCAAAAACTCATGAATTTCATCTATCCATCTCCGCCTTTGTCTTCCAGGTTTTCTTCTAGCTCCTCTTGGGTACCATTCTGTTATTTTCTTAGTCCATCTGTCATCATGTCTTCGAGCTATGTGTCCTGCCCAAGACCATTTTAGTTCTTTAGTTTTGATAAGAATGTTCTTTACCTGAGTTTGCTGCCTAATCCATGTGTTTCTCTTCTTATCTAACAGTCTGATTCCCAATATAATTCGTTCCATTCTTCGCTGTGTAGTTCTTAGCTTCGCTTCCATTCTTTTGGTGGGTGCCCAAGTTTCACTTCCATAAGTCATGGTGGGGAGTATACATTGGTTCATTATTTTACGTTTTCAGACAAACTGGGATATTGCTCTTCAGTACGTGACTATATTTCCTGAATGCTATCCATCCAAAATTTATTCTTCTCTTGACTTCCAGCCATTTATCATTATTACAGCTAAAAACTTGTCCCAGATAAGTATATGACTCCACCTTTTCAATTACTGCTCCTTCAATCATTATTTCCCTTTCCGTGGCATACTTGTTCATCATTACTTTTGTTTTAGCCATATTCATCTTTAGTCCAAAATCCTTACTAACTGTGCATAACTGATTAAGATTTTCCTCTAATTCTTTGGGATCGTAGCTTATGACCACAATGTCATCTGCAAATCGTAAATGGTTTAGGTACTCTCCGTTCACATTGACTCCTTTCTGCGACCAGTCTAATCTTCTGAAAGCTTCCTGAAGGGCAGCAGTAAACAGCTTCGGAGATATTGTGTCTCCTTGTCGAACTCCTTTCTCGATTTTAAATTTGCTACTGTCTTTGTCTAGTCTAATAAAGGATGTAGCACTCTCATATATTTTCTTCAAAATCATAATATATGGAGTATCTATGCCTTGTCTTTCCATTGCCCGAAACATTGCCTTATGCTGTATGGAGTCAAATGCCTTTTCATAATCCACAAATGCTAGGCATAATGGTGTTTTATATTCATTTGCTTTCTCCATTAGCTGTGATATTACGTGAAGGTGATCCATGGTTGAGAATCCTGTCCTAAAGCCAGCTTGCTCTTTCGGTTGATTCTCATCAAGTATTCTTTCTAATCTGTTAGTAATGACCCTTGTGAACAACTTGTAGATATGGGATAACAAGCTAATTGGTCTATAATTTCCAATTTCTGATTTATCTTCTTTCTTATGCAGCAAAACTATGATTGCATTATTCCACTCCTTAGGCATCACACCTTTTCTAATGCATTTTGTGAAGAGTCTTGCCAGTTTTTGTGTCATGTCTCTTCATCCCAAATTTTAACAACTCTATAGTAACTTCATCTTTCCCCGGGGGTTCTAAGTCTTCATTTTCTTCAACGCATGTTCTACCTCATCAGGAAGGATCTCAGGATGTTGTATGTGTTACTAATTTGCGATCCATCTTCCCCACTTCTGGCATCTTTCCTTCGCTCCTTGTATAATTCTCTATAGTAGCATTCTGCCATTTATTTTATGCCTTCTCTGCTGTTTATAAGTACACCATCGCTATTCTTCAGTTTCAGTATCATTTGTCTTTCTGTATTACTGCTCATGGCTGCTGATTTAAATCCTTTGTTTTCCCTTAATGCTTGTTCTACTTTTCTTGTGTTAAATCTTCTTATGTCCTCTCTGAGTCTCTTTCTAATGGCTTTGCATAACTCAGTATACTCAATTTTCTCCCTGTCTGTTTTTCTTGCTCTTCATTTGTCGTCTTTGGTTCATCATGACAAGTGTTTCTTGACTAATTTTTTCTTCTTTGGATTTCTGTTTCCCTATAGGTTTCTTGGGCTTTATCACTTTCAGAAAGTTGTAATATTCCTTGTCGATATCTTGGTCCTGAGCAGTCTGCAGAAGCTCAAACTTGTTCTTAAGTTCCAGTACATACTGCTTTTTCTCCTCCTCTGTTATTTCAAAGAACTTTGTATTATTTACTCGAGTCAGTTTTTTCTTTTCCTTTATCTATATCAAGTGTACATCTTACCATTCTGTGATCACTTCCAACATTTACCTTATTCAGGACGGTAACATCATTCACAATATATCTTCTGTTAGTGAGGATGAAGTCGATTTCATTAGTTGTTAATCCATTTGGACTCTTCCATGTCCACTTTCTGTTCACCCTTTTCTTGAAAAAAGTGTTCATTACTGACAGTCCTTGAGATTCTGCAAATTCCACAAGTCTTTCACCTCTTTTATTTCTTTCACCAATTCCAAAATTTCCTATAGTTCCTCTTTCTGCGCTGTTTTGTCTTTTTCCAACCTTAGCATTGAAGTCCCCCATAATAATAGTGTAGTAGGTTTTCTGCTCATCTAGAAGACTCTCAATTTCAGTGTACATTTCTTCAACCTCTTCATCATCATGGCTCGATGTTGGTGTACAAATCATTATAATCTTTAGCTTGTACCTCTTAGAAATCTTGAATATTAGTCTTGACACCCTTGGTGATGTACTTTTGAATTCCAAAATGTTGTTTTTAAAATCTTTATGGACCAGAAACCCAACTCCACCTTCACTCCTTTCACTGTTTCCATTGGTGTACAGCATTAGTAAAATAATAAGAGGAGTATACCTCAATATAGTGCGTAGAACCCTTCTGTATGATACCCTCCAGAAATTAAAACGGAAAAAACGAAAAAATCGGCAAACTTACCGGTACATTAGAGTAAAAAATAAATAATTAAATAATCAATTTAACACAATACAAATCAATTTAAAACAATTAAAAATCAAATTAACGCAAATAAAAGAATCAAACGAAAATATTCAAAACGATTTTCCTTCCAAGGAAAATCGTTTCCTCTTCCTCTTCCTCTTCCTTTCCTTCCAAGGAAAATCGTTTTGAATATTTTCGTTTGATTCTTTTAATTGCGTTAATTTGATTTTTAATTGTTTTAAATTGATTTGTATTGTGTTAAATTGATTATTTAATTATTTATTTTTTACTCTAATGTACCGGTAAGTTTGCCGATTTTTTCGTTTTTTCCGTTTTAATTTCTGGAGGGTATCATACGGAAGGGTTCTACGCACTATATTGAGGTATACTCCTCTTATTATTTTACTAATATTATTATCAATGTAGAACATATTGAGTAGCACAGCTCTGATTCATACTATCTAATTGGTGTACAGCAGATTTCCATTTGATATACTTATAAGTGATTCATTTCTTCTTGTTGTTTCAGCCAAACCGATGATATTCCAATTCACATTTTCTAATTCCTTTTCCAGCTCTAATATCCTGTCTTCACCGATGAGTGATCGTACGTTATAACAGGCCAAGTTCAATTTCCGTGCATGGCAGCCTGGTCGTACCCAGAGATTCTTAGCACCCTCTGCTTCCACTCTGATCCTCTCGCTGCCGTAACAGGGAGAGTGAAAGCTGCTGGGGACTGAGGGCCATTTGTATTGTTGTGCTCTCGTTGCTGGAGGGTTTGGTCTTTTCCTCTTCACGCTGACCAGGCGTCTTGAAGAGAACCACTCTACACGTTCGTTGCCACCTAAGTGACGTAACAGGGCTTACCATCGAGAAGGTGTGCACGAGTGGATTTTAGGAAGGCAGGCCAACCGGACTTCTCCTAAATCTTCTGTAATAGAGAGATACTGGATCCATCAGTGTTTTAGGCTGAGTGTCTGATAACACACAGGATACCTGTTCCCCTCTAAGCCCCAATTTTGAATATATAGTATATACATATATTCAAAATTTACGTTTAACTTTAATTTTTCTGATTATTTTTTTAATTTTAATTAAATTAATTGTTTTTTGAATTTTAATTAAATTAATTGTTTTTTGAATTTCAATTTAATTGTTTTTTGAATTTTAATTAATTTTTGAATTGTTTTATTCATTTTAATTCTGGAGAGTATCATACAGAAGTGTTCTATGTATCATATTGAGGTAAATTTCTCTTATTATTTTACAAATATTGATATCACCATAGAACATACTGAGCACCACGCTGTTATATACTATCAAATACATACTGGTATTCAAAGAAAGTGCATCACCTAGGAATTTCACATTTCTAACCCTTTTTTTTGCAATTGTATGTTACATTAATGACTAGCATCACAAATAGAAATATAAACAAAAGATATTTATCAATAGTTAAGGCAAAGCTAAGTAATATTTGACAAGTGCTCTCAAAATATTCCAAAATGAGCATTTGCAACCTTTATACAACAGTTTTGGTAAACACATCAATTATGGCTGAAATGTTATCAAAAGCTCTCAATTTGCTTCAGCTTATCATTTTAAATGGAAAACAAAATGAAAAGTTCACCAGGTGCAAACTAATATTTAGTTGAACCGCCTCTGGCCCTCATGACAGCAGCACATCATCGAAGCTTCGACAAGATCAATTTCTGAAGATAATCAACTGATAGTTTGTGGTTCCAAACACAAATTATGGCTTCCTGAAATTCACCAAGGGTCTTTGGTTTCTTTCTGGCAACTGCAGATTCCACACGAATGCAACAGTTCTCTATAGGATTCAGGTCCGGGCTGTTTCCTGGCCGGCTAAGAGTTGCAATGGACCATTTCTTCCAACCATTTTTTCACCTATAACAAATGTAAACACATTACTGTCAAACCTCTAATGCAGAAATGAAGCTAAAGTAACTAAAGAAGAACCTACTTACACTTTTCTAACTAAAGAAGAGCCTAATTTCACATCCTTCCTCACGTAAAGCAACAATATCACTCTTTCTTCATGGCGTTAACTGCACTACCTCGCCATCTTGACACAAGCAAGGAATGGCTGCAACTCTTGCAGTGCGTGCTTATATAGCTGAAAGTAACAGCTGATGCAATATGATGTCATCACCTACACCTGTCAATCTTATCTGACGCAAAATGGCATCATCACCTACGCGTGTCAATCTTATCTGATGCAATATGGCATCATCACCTACGCGTGTCAATCTTATCTGATGCAATATGGCATCATCACCTACGCGTGTCAATCTTATCTGATGAAATCTGTAAGAAATATTGCCATATACTTACGTTATTCAGACGACAATTACAATTTGCAATATGCAATATTTTAAGGGGTGATGCACTTTCTTTGAACACCTGTGTGTGTGTGTGTGTGTGTGTGTGTGTGTGTGTGTGTGTGTGTGTGTGTGTGTGTGTGTGTGTGTGTGTGTGTGTGTGTGTTACTAATGCTGTACAAGCTTGTTTTCTTGCATCATCTGCCACTATTAATACTAACTGGTGATCATACCATATGACAACTTACATTTGCATAGTCATAAATTTAATTATCTGTTGATGCCAATTGAAAAAGGTTTCTAATTTTTTTGATCAGTAAGTACAGCTTATTCTAGCATAATACTGTATTCTTTGGTGGTATTTCCTGTGTTACCAAACCTTGGGAATTGAGATCATTCTAAATAGCTTTCTAGTTTTACTAATAAATGGACCTTTCACAAGCCCATATACTCATTATCCTTTCCTCAAAAGTATAAGTGGACTGGTAAAAAGCAATATAAGCAACTGCCATTTAGGAGGATATATATGTCGCAGTTAGATAAAGCATGTACAAATAACATCTATATTTATTCAAAACTTAATTTTTGCAGCAGATAAAGAACTTTATCTTTAATAACACATTGTACTAAATACAGCCAAGCTTCTGTAAATTTATTTTCAATAATATATCAGCTTGAGCAATTTTCTAATACAAAATAAACATTTTTAGTCCATTTTTAAACAGTTCATTTATTTTTTTTTTTTTAGTGCAGATACCGGAATTGATAATTCTTTTTGTATCCACACCAATAAAAATATGAGACACCAACTTAAAAAATATGCAATATTTAACTAACAGTCGCATTAGTTATGTTATATATGACACTGGACATTGTTTGTTGTTTGTTATTTGGTTTTTAGGAGCATTAGCAACTAAGGCCATATTGCTCCGGGATATGCGGTGGTCATTCCCTGACCTTTCCGCATCCTCCGTATTTGGTGGTGACGGGCTCAAACCCGGTCTAATCAAGAAACGTGTGCTATGCACTGCTGCTCCTTCCCACCTGGCGACACTGGACAAGCTTTGGAATTGGTCTTAGGTTTTCATATTCTCAACTAAATTAAGTATAGTTTTCCATAATGTCATTAACTACATACATCAACATTCCCACCTACACTTTTGTCCTAGTGAAAACACATATGCTCTGCTACATTAATCAGACAATATCCAGACAAACTACTGAATGATTTTATTTTACAGTATAAAGTAAAATATTTTTATGTAGCATTTTAAAACAATTAATGATAAAATGAAAGATGGCCCAAACAATTTAAATTGATTGGGCCATCTTTAGCTATTACAATATAACCACAATCTATATACACGTTTCAATAAAAAAACATGTGCTATAACATGAATAAATATGCAGGTTAACTAGTAATTAAATATGCAGTAAAATTATTTATCTGAAGAATATCAGCAGTTAATTGACCTTATATATTAATGCTACAAATCTTATTTATTTATTTTATTTTTGGCCAGTACAACAAAAGCTTGTAGCTTTCTTGCACTATATGGCCAATACTAATACTAATTTTTCTTAACAGGTTGTTATATTATTTACATAAATACTGCAAGGAATTTGGACATTATATTAAAACTTCGTAATCACCATTTATAAAATACAAATTTTAATTAAAAAATATATATATATATACATAATACTTAAGAACTATAATACCTCAATTTTTTAATGTTAAATACACAGTAAACTGAAGTTAAGTTATTAATAAATCCCAACTCAATTCTGAAAATGCTAAGGGGGGGGAAGTTGCTTCTTGTCCGAATGTAACTGAACCTTCTAGTCTCTTGCCAAAGCTGTCAGCTGCAACTTCTGTACATACTCCCACCAGTGCTACAACATGATGATTCCATTACAACTCATCTAAAGATAAAGCTGAATTATTTGCATCTTACTTTTCCCTATAACTCTTGCATTGAGGGTGTTCTGACAGAGAGATATTAGAAAAACTGATAGCAATCTTAAAGCCGAAAAACTTGAGGTTCTGTTGGCATATCTCCACTTGTTCTTAAAACCTGTACTCCTGAGTTAATCATTTTGAGTTGCCTTTTTATACTCTTTTATTCAAATGGTGTTGTCCCTACAGTGTGGTAATTTGCTCTTATCCAATAAAGTCCTTAAAAAGGGTGACAAAATCCCTCCCTTCCAAATTATTTTCCTACTGCACTTACCTCAACTCTTTCCAAAACTAATTAAAAACATCCATCAATTGCTGACTCACACGCTAGCTTAAAATCTTCATCTGATTTTATGTTTGATAACATGGATTCTATCAGTGTTGGCCCAATGGTGATATCGTGAATTACATACTCATCCTTGGACAAATTCCATAGAAAATTTCAGAAAAACTGCCCATGCAAACTGTTAGGCTGGCTTTTGATTGTCTAGTAAAAGGTCTTCTAAACAGGCTTCCACCTTAAGGTTACCCTCTGTCTTTTGCTATTTAGTAGTTCTCTCTGACCACTTGCCATTTTTTTTTTTTTCTTAACTTGGTCTTCGTCCAGGACGCTCAGGCGACCCTGGCTGAGACCAGCCAGAGAATAAAGGGCAGCCTGGCTACCTCCTAGCGGTGTGTGCGGGCAACATGAGGTCCCACCAGGGGCCCTGCGCCCAAATGCCAGGACACCCAACAGTACCTAACGCAATATGTCATATACAACAGACAACACTTTTCTGGCATTTACAGTAGTTCTGTATTTTTTCACAGCGTACATATGGCGCAGATGTGAGAAATCACAGGTGACACCTGACCCTAACACTATGCACATGACCAATTGCCATGAAGGGTCAGAGAGAGAGAGAAGAGAATCTACAGATAATTTCCAGATGAGCAGAAAATTCATTTAACTTCAAATCCTAAAATCCAGACCTGTCTTATTTCTTGCAAAAAAAAAGAGGGGGGGGGATTTCTGTTCCCATACTAACTGTCAACAATACTTAGTTTCTAAACACGAATACCTATCTTCATTAGGGATAATCCCGACCTCTAACCTCTTTTTGCATAAGATTTGACAAATATTGCTTCTGCATCAAAAAAACTAAACACTTTCACCATTACTTTTCACATCTGGGGTGAAATGCCAAAACGTCTCTTAAACTCTTAGACTTTATCTAAAAGGGTCAGGTTAATGACCCTTCCCTTAAATTTCTTTCCATTCTTTATCACACAGACACTCAGTTTCTACTGCACAATTTTCTATATATACTACTCTTCTGTATATATAGAATCTATATATACTACAGCAGGCCCCCGTTATAACGCGGTTCACTTTACGCTGATTCGCTATAACGCTGTTCTTATATTATAACCCGTATCTGACTATAACGCTGTCACAGATCACTATAACGCTCTTTTACAGATTACATTTTTGACATATTAACGAAATCGTTTCATTTGATAGAGTCGATAGCTTGAAAATGAATAGCAAAACAGCATTAAAACATTTCCCACGCCGACTTGAGAAATTTTCCCACGCTCAGTGAAATTTTCTCGCACGCTAATTTAGTTTCAGTACAGTGACTTGTTAGATAGTTCCGAGATCAACATTTTAAGAAATGATCAAGTATATTGCTTGTAATATTTGCGTTATATGCATTTATCCGAAGTATAGTCATCACTCAGTAGAGTATTAGACATTGTGCGTAACGGAAAGTTTACTTGAACATTGTATCGTAATTAATTCAACCAACGCAGTTACATTTTCGAAGAGTTAATAATGGCCGATAAGGATGAAAAAGCAACAACGTCTGAGCGCAGTACGAAGACTATACATGTAAGAAAAAGACTGAATTTGAAAATTAAATTAGACGTTTTGAAGCGAATCGATTCCGGTCAACGACAAGTGGATGTGTGCCATAATTTAGGACTTGCAACTTTAACTGTAAGAACAATTATAAAAAAATAAAGAATTAATTTTTGCAGCGGGAAAGATAGCTGTTCCACTGCAAGCAACTAGGACGGCTATTAGGATTGAAATGGAAAGACTTTAATTTTGTTGAAGATAATATTCCAATGCAGAATTCAGTTAAGTTAAATATTAAAAAAAGAGAGAGAGAGAAAGAGATTAGCCAATATGATGATCTGAAGAAAACTCGCCTAAAAAAAAAAAAAAAAAAAAAAAAAAAAAATGTGGAACCATTTAAAACTGGTAAGGGCTGGTTGAATAGATTTAAAATCCAGGGAGAAGCCGCAAGTGCAGATCAAAGAGCCGAAACTTTCAAAAAAGAACTTGTTAAAATTATTGAAGAGGGATATTATGTGTTAAACTTCTCAACAAGTTTTTAACATAGCTGAAGCAGGACTTTTGTGGAAACGAATGGCTAAAAGAAGTTTCATATTGAAAGAAGAAAAAAACATGCCAGGTTTCAAAGCGGCGAAGGATCGGTTGACTTTATTGTTGGTTGTAACGCTGCGGGGGATTTAAAATTAATACCCCTTTTAGTTTATTTGGAAGAGGGCCAAAGTTCAACTCAAAATCCACACATTTTTCATGATTAAATTCATTATTTTAATTGGAATTTTAAATTTACTTTTGATACGCAAGTAGTTACCACATAATTATACGTATGTAATGCAGAATATTTTATATGTGCAAATATTTGAATATTAAATATTTTGACCGACATTTGTGCATCTTTTCATTACTGTTTATTATTCATTAGGAAATATCCTATGGCACCGACCGCAGCTCATAAATACATATGTTACCTTATGGGAAAGCGGCGCTCGCTTAGCGCGGATTCACTTAGCGCTCTGTTTTTCCGGAACGAATGATCAGCGTTAAGCGGGGGTCACCTGTATTCCTTCTTCCAAACCAGTCCAAACAGATATCTGAACTAGTCACTATCCATTTGCAGTTTTGACTCCAAATTCACTGAATTAACTTTTACTCTTCTTAATTTATCCTTTCTATTTCTGTTCTTTGGAACAACCTTTCTTTGGATGTGTTACCTTAAAATCATAATCTACAGAAATTAAAGTCCAAAGTCAACAAATATCTTCTATCTTCCCAACCTCTACTCACACATGATACTCTTAAGTTTTGATACCTTTCGTGTTCAGGTCACTGAGAGGAAAAGAGGGGTAAAAAATTTAGTCAATCACTGAAATTAAGCTGAAGAACAAACACCACATCTAGTTTCATTTACTGAACACAATTATTCATATTAATTTGATTTATTCTACATGTATAAAAATACTAAAGTGATTCCAAAGATTTTTATATATTTCAAGCACAGAATTTTTAGCGAAACAAAAAAAAAAAAATCACTTTGAAAAACACTCAAAACAATATTAGTATATTCTTACTGATGCCTACACATTTACTGTCCTATTACTAATATTAGAAGTGGGATACAATGTGCAAAAGCATCTTATATGTTAAAAGCATTGGCAAAATTTTAATTTGAAATTTTTTCCAATGTTAAAAATTGACATGGTAAATGTTACAACAAACAAATATCATCAAATTAAAAGTAGTGTTTTAATCTCCTATATACAACAAGGTCAAAAACAAAGTATATCTGAGGTATGAACTAGGAGAGTAGTAACATTACCATATAGGCAGTGCAGCTGTTGTGTTTCTCAAATTATTTCTATTCATAATGCATACACAAGATTAAAAAAAAAAAACAACAGACCCAAGTCACCATTAAAAACTTTCAACAGTGACTTGACATTTAATACTACAGGAAAACCAGATATATACAAAAACTGTGGAAATCGCAGGCAACAAATAAACGAGTAATAATATTTTAGCATATATTTTAATATGTGAGCATTAGCTTATTTATTCAAACCTAAGTTGACTTACATTTGAAATCATGTCCCTAACCCACACCCCAAATGAAAAAACACAAGTGAATTACTGTATAAAGATTACAAATGAAAGACAAAAGTAATAATTCTTCTGTGAAGATTACTACACAGGCTTTGGGCAGTATATATGAAACAAATGTTAAAAATTTTTCAATATCTCTTATATTCAAAATACTGAAGTGGAAAGAGGTAAAAATCAGAGCAATTTGTATTCATATATCACTTAAAGAAGCAAAGTATTAGCAAAACAATAAGCCAAGTTATAATCAGAATTCTTCTGAAACAGCACCTTAGCAGAAGGAGGCTACTAGTTTAAGTCCTATTTAAAGCTTAACAAAAGTACTCACTCACTCACACACTCACAATAATTTTAATACTACACTACTTTAGAAAATAATTTAATTTGGTCTATTTATGTGGCACTAATGCTATTGCTAACGAATACAATTAGTCATTATATACACATGAAATTTGATATTAAGTATAATCTTCAGATTAATGAATATTATGGGAATTGTGAGATTAGATGAACTGTTCAGTTGCATTACAGGCTATGCGGTGCTGACTAATGCTAGGTGTGCCTAAAGGTACAATTAATAGCAACATAATTGCTAAAATAATTACATAATTAATCTAATACTAAAAACAATGCTAAGAACTAAAACTAATGTTAATACTAATATTATCATTATCAATCCATTCATCCACATGGGCATTCCTCCACTACTCCTCAGAGGCTTTGAACAGAGAAATAACCAAACAATATGAATGGCTCATGCATACCCATTTCTGTTATCCCAATAACGGTTTTACTGATTACAATAAATGTTAGTGCTTTGTTTATTGATAAGGCCAATTTCCCCCCCCCTCCTGTAATCTGAAATTAGAGTCTGAAAATTAATACAGATTAAATTTATTGTTAAAAGAGGTAATAAGAGCAAACTGGAATTGGAACCCAAAGCCCTATGGGTATGTTAGAAAACACAATACTTATACTTATGAAGTAAGACCAAAGAACTCCACAATTGCAGTAGTAGGCAAGAAAAGAGAGAGTTCATAATTGGCAGGTATATACTGCATTTGAAAGTGCCACCCAGAATTATAATGGGTCATAGTTACTGAGAAATCATAATTAAAATACCACTAATTAAATACATAGAAAAACTAATTAAATATGAAAAATTACTACTAAATTAATTACAAAAAATACCACTAATTGATTAGGAAATAACCCCAGGGGCTCACATCTGGTGAGTATGGGCTTGGCAAACCCAGGGTCCTGAGCTGGATATCATCATTCTTCTCTTTCTTGGTGATTCCTTTCTACTTCTGACTCTCTCTCTCTCAGGGTAAGTTGGGGAATTTTTTTTTTTTTTTGGCTGGTGCAGCATAAACCTCAGGCTTCCTTGCACCATATGGCTAATAATAACAATAATAATAATAAGAAGAAGAAGAAAGAAAGAACTGTATCTACTTGGCAAAGATTGGTGTAATCTTCCTACACAGCATAACAAGCCAACAAATGTCCAGCACAGCAAGGTAATCTATAATACACTTATGTCCTCCTAACCAAAAGAAATTTCAACTTATAATGAAACAGAGGAAAGCACTTATTAATGTTTTAGACATAGATATTTATTATGGCCAATTTGCACAATGATATGATCATGATGATATTAGTATTGGCATTATTTTTAATTTTCAGTATTAGATTAAACATAGGCAAATATTTTGCTACTAAACTGTGCCTTTAGCATTAGTCAATACCATACAGACTTAATCTGCCTGTAATGCAACTGACCAGTTCATCTAATCTCACATAATTTCTATAATATGCATTAGTCTAAACCAGTGGTTTCAACCTTTTTTTAATAACGGTACCTCTAAGTAATTTATTTTGTTTTGCAGCACCCCTGTTTTCTGCCTGTTAGATTCGATTCTCTCTCAAAAATATATAATATTAAATAATATATGTTATATGATAGTTATTACAATAATATAATTATAAAAATTACATTTCATAATACAAATCATATATATATATACAGTATATAATTTTATTCTTTATATAGAGGTACTCAGTAAACATCAATTATAGATCACCACAAAATTAAAAAGATACTGTATACCTTTTTATAATGAAATAAACATATACATTTTTTTAAAAAATAGTTTAAGTAACTTAAACCCAAATTACATGGCACCCCTGGAATGTTGTTGCGGCACCTTAGGGTGCCGCAGCACCCCAGTTGAAAACCACTGGTCTAAACTTTTCCTTCAAAACTACATATATGTTAGATGCTAATAAATATGGAATATGCTCTTGCTTCAAGTGTTGTATTTTTTCTCAACAAACAATTCACAATACAATTTAAATTAGTGAAGAAAAAAAAAGAAATGGGTTTTGTAGAATGACTCCATTTTTTGCTATCATTTAATTCAATCAGTTTTTCATTAGTCTAAAGATTATACTTAATATATATATATACATATATATTTTTTAAATCATAAAATCTGTGATTCCACCTTTAGCCTACACATTTCTTCTAACCTTGTATACAAAGCCTCAAATTTTAACATGTTCCATGGGAGAAGGGGGGGACAATTTTCTCGTATAGCTGTTATATTGTTATTTGGGTTTTTTTTTTTTTTTTTTTAGGAGCATTAGCAACTAAGGCCATATTGCTCCGGGAATGTGCGGTGGTCATTCCCTTGACCTTTCCGCATCCTCCGTATTTGGTGGTGACGGGCTCGAACCCTCTCGTATAGCAAAGCTCAATAAAGCAACACCAACCAATTTCATTATTCTTAATTATTAAAAACATTTTAACTATCTTGTAATATAACACTTTTCTGTTCTAATATCCTGTGTTTCAAAAGTAGCTCAAAAAATAAACAAATAAAATAAAAATAGCTTGCATTATACTATATATGAAATACTACAAATTTTGACAAAAAGTTTATGTTTAAACCTATTAATAATTAAACTTCTCAACAAATCGACTCTCCAAAAGAGTATAATTGATAAATTTCAAATGATTAAATATCGTTTGAGACAAAATTTAAACCACTTATCCAGGATCATTTCTTCTGTTTCTAATTATGCTTTACAACCACCATCCATAGCTAGATGTTATTTTATCACTCTTGCTGCATATCTCTAACATATCTAGAATATAATGTACTTGTCAAAAAATAGAGGAAAACAATTAAATGCACAAGCAAAATTTTGAATGTGAATAAAAGCCTAAGAATGAGCCTAAGAATAAATTATTCTTAGGCTCATATTCTTATAAACTGAAAAAATAAAAATATTTTATTTTTTGATGTCAAAATGATCAGATGTATTTTCAAAAAATACTCCTGACACAAGTTAGTTATGCTTAAAGAAATAATATTTAGAACACAATTTTTGGGCTTTTATTAGGCAAACAATTTTTTGGTAGGTGTATAACTTACACCTATCAAATTGGATAACTTACACCGTTATCCATAATGTCAACCTAAAACAGAACTGAACAGACTTCAAAAACCACAATTCAAAAGTTAATCAAGGGTGGGTATTATGATTAGATGACCTTCATTTTACAAACAGTTTGCAAATTACACAAACAGGTATAAAGTGTATACTTACATGAATGTGGCCAAAATTTTAAAATAAAAATACATTCCATGTGTAAGTAAAATTTCAATATACGTGGATTTTTTTTAAATTAGAGTAAAAATAAATGCAGTAAGAATAATAACAATGGAAATAAATATCTATTTTGTTTTTCTAAACTTTATAACTATTCTAAGCAGGAATGAGCAAGTTTTAAAAGAAGCCAATCTGGGGTGCATGACTTACACTGCTCAGCTGATAACTCACTCCCCTCCTGCATCATGTCAAACAATGTGCTGTTTCCTGCTAGAAACAAAATGTATTACTTCAAGAACAAACCTGAACAATGAACCTTAAACAGAAATGATCCTCTTAAAGATCATATCATAGCTAAGAATATTTCTGATGATACACTGCATTTTTTAAGCAACTGTACAAACAATATATTCACTTCACAGATATTCCATCCTCTCTATTCCAGCATAGTGAAAGTTATACAGTAATTTATGAGCATTTTAAAAAATTCTGAAACTTTGCCCCAGCATTTCAACTGTTTTTTAAAATTAAACTTTTCCTTTAAAACTACATATATTAGATGCTAATAAATATGGAATATGCTCTTGCTTCACTGTGTTATATATATATTTTTTTTTATCGATGAACAATGCACAATATAATTTAAATCAGTGAAGAAAAAAAAAGAAATGGGTTTTGTAGAATGACTTCATTTATCATTATGTATCTAGCCTAATTATTAAATAAAAAGGGAACAGGATTATATTTAAATGCAGGTATTGAAATAATTTTATTAAAAGTGCTTCACCATGCTTCCTCCGTTGACAGCAACAGACTTGGGCTTTTTTTGCTCACTTTAGAAACAACACCATTATCCATGTCAACCTAAAATTACCAATACCATTTTTAAACGAATAGCTTCACCAAGAAAGTAAATCAATCATCATTAAAAACTCAAGGCAACACTATTACAGCTGTTTTGGGCCTTGTTAGACCCTCTCAACAGAGAGAAAACAGTTTCCTATGATAGCAAAATGGAAAAAATATAATGCAGATGTGGTTGTTTTTTTTTTTTTTTTTTTTTTTTTTTAAATAATAGCTTAACTATTATCTATCTTCTTTTCTATTAACCTGGATCTGGGTCCAAAGTGTCTTCAAAAACCTAGACGAACTTCAGCAATGTTGTGCTCTTCGTCTACTAAGTCTACAGAGCTGAAATCCCCAATATCTTTCAACAAAAGTGCTTTCTTTAATTTTGCCATTGAAAATTCTATAAATCTTTGTTAGTTATCATGCAAACTGTAAAAATGCTAGACCGATTAAGCCTTTTCTTGATAACTGTGTATATATATATACATGCTTAAAAACATAAATTTAATAACAGTGGCACTTCTCACATACAATTATCGAAGCTCCTTATGCTTTATGGCAGCATATCCACTCATTACACTGTCTAGCTTCTTGCCAAGGGAAAGCCTAACTGGCATGCAGATTTTTCGATTGACACTTCAGTCACTATCAGTCAAGTTAATAAGGGAGATAATATTCAAAACTCCCAAATATGAGAGAATAAAAACATGTCTAAAGTGCTGCAGTACTTTATTTTAAAAAAAAAATTAATAATAATAAATCAAATAAGTTAAAAAATGTTTTTAATATAAACACGGATTTTTCAAAATTGTATTCATAACAGATTGAAAATAAAGGTGGCATCAAAATGTGAACAATTCTGAATTATTTCTTGCTGATTTTTAAATGTATAAATGAGTTAACTTTTTACCCTATTAACTGAGTGTGCATGTAAGAAATAGAAAAAACACTGGTATAACTAAATATAGGTTAAAAGAGAGAACTGTGCTTTGCATCTAGCACTTACCTTAGAAGGAACGGTTGCCTGGATTATTTCCTTTAAGAGATTAAATGTTATAATTATAAAAATCTTTGGCTGTTTGGCTATTTAGTGCTATCAACAAATATAGTGTTAACTGGTGAAAAATAAAATAACCACACAATATGGGAGGGGGATGAAGAAAGAGTATAATAGTGAGTGATACTTTGTATTTAAATGCCATCATTGTCATGATTAATTATGGTATTTCCACAGATTGAGAAGCTATTCCAATTTTGCCAAGATAAAAAAAAACTTTCATAAGCAGAAAGTGAAGTCTCTGAAGGTTAATTATTATCACTGACCACTAGAAAACAACTACTAACACTTTTCCTTAAATCCAAATAGAGATTACCGTATTTGAACAGCATATAAGACACACACACTTTTTTTCCGAAAAAATGCCTTGAAAAATGCCCTGAGTCCTATATGCGACAGTGAGCCCTCCCTCAGTGGCATCGGAGCAAGCCGGCAGGTTGTATTTCGCCGTTCAGTCAGACTATTTTCATTTCTGAAGGATAACGGGACACCTTAGGGTACTTTTGGACACAGAGTTGTTTGGAATCAGTTCCAAGAAGTTTCGAAAGCCAGGGAACACAGGAAAAGCCTTACAAAGTGGTGGAAGCTTCAAGATTCTTCTCCAGGTTTCTCAATAGTTCGCCGATCCTTTAAAAGGTGGCACGACCGGGGGGCCAATTAGTTCTGCGCAGGCTTTCATGATGTTGAGTGTGTTTCCGTGTACAGTAAGTGTACTTTAATTGTGTGTGAAGTGACTATAATCATGACAATGAATTGTAATCAATGCGGGTGGCAAGTCCATAAACAAGCCATTTAAGCAAAATATGAGAGAACAGAGAAACAAACAGATGGGAGAACCAGATCATAACCTCCCACCCACAGGAAGAATAGAGACCCACCATTGCACAGGTGTGTGAATGGGTTTAAGGAATCTTGGAGAAATATAAGTGGTAAAATAATTATAAAGTCTTTCAAGAAGACTGGAATTAGTAATGCCTTGATGGTACTGAAGACATTGCGTTATTTGAGGACAGCAATACTAACATTAGTGAGGAAGAGTTTTTGGTATTTGAAGGCAATGATTTTTTTGGTTTTCAAAATGACTTAAATTTCCCTTTGCAGAACACTAATGTTTTTTTTTTCCCATTCCCTCACTGTCTTTTTGTTAATTTTCAATTCTAGTGGTAGTTTGCTTCGTATAAAATATTTTCTAATGTAGCTAAGATACTTTTATTTCTCTTTTAAATTGCTGTATTGGCAAAATAATAATGATAATAATTAAATAATGTATTATTATTTTTCTTGCTGTTCTGATCACATGTTTAGGATGAGCTATTTTCTACTATACACATTAGAATAAATATTAAATGCCTAAATACACTAAAACTTTTTTTTCCTTAATTTTCCTTTCTAAAATGGGGATGCATCCTATATGCCCATGCGTCTTATATGCCATCAAATACAGTATATTTCAACTACAGTTGAAGATAGTTGGTAAAGAATAACACTTTTCTTGCTCCTACTTTTTGATCTAACAGTAAACTCTCCTCAATCACAAAATGCATTGCTGGCATTCTCTCAAATGCGTATTGCCATTTTTCTTACTCCACTGGCAAAAAAAAAAAAAATCAATGCTACAAAAACTGCAGATATTCATTTAATGCATTCACTAGCTGGAAGCCACAGGCCAGAAGGGCAGCAAAACCAATGTGTGGTTAGATCCCACAAAGAAAACACAAAAATACGTTCTCTCAATCTTAGCTTGAGATATGGAGCACTGACGAGGACTTCAAGATAATAAAAGAAAGAAGTCCCTGCAACATCCTCTGAGAAAAAGATAAGTAATGCTGTTGATACCAGCCAATTTCTCAAGATTAAGTGTCCACACATCACCAACGTACCTTGTTTATTTTGGCTGGAAGACAAACTAAACAAGGTACAGTGATATTTAATTTAATTTAATGTGATATATATATAATAAAGATTAATAAAAGCATTAAAAAAATTGGTAGTTAACAATTTGAGCTCTGCATTTTTTGTAACAACTTTACGCTATGCAGCATTATACAGCACAACACAAGGATAACTGGGGTGTAAACAAAGAGGTGCCATGTTCTCCTTCCAGATGCACTGGGAGTAATTTAGTAATTTTTTAATGCAGAAATGTTTGTGAGTTACTGCTGAGTGAACAGAGCAGTTTTAAAAGACAAAAAGGAGAAATTGAGATTAATGCATAACATCTACTGGGATAAAACATTTTCCCGTTCATAACCTAAAAAATTGGCATGAACTATAAAATATTTAAGGGCAAAGGCCTCATGGTACAAAGTAGAATGACTAACATATAGGTTAGTGCAAAAGCATCATTTTAACGTAGCCATCTACCAAAGTAGTTAAATTAATTAATTAAATTGGCATTGTTTTGATTATATCGCATATCGTGAATGCCTTCGCAACGAGTTTCCATGGTATTGTACTACCTCGAATACGTAACACTTCACCAGTGGAAAAGATTACTGTTATTTATTCTCGGTGGATACCACCACCCTGGTAGCACCATTTCAAATACTTGTTGGCTTCTCCTCAGTGGGTCGGCAGGTACTCTGTTGTTGCAATAGTGACAACCCATTTATGAAGTATAACTCTGAAGTACATCTGATATTGTGAAGGTATTCACATTCACAATATGAGGTGTACTTAAATGATGCCATTTTCAACTACTTAGTAGTTGTCTATGTATAGACATCATATGATGCTCTAAACATATATTTTAAATTATTTTTTGAAAATGAAAACACTTCTGAAGCACTTTAGACATGTTTTTTTTATCCCATGTTATTTGATAGATTTGAATATTATCTCTGACAGGCAGTAAGTGAAATGTCAATTGAAAAATCTGTGATCTTCAACAATTGCATGCCAATATGTTTTTTTTTTTCTTTTTTAAATTCAAACTCCAAATATGAGAGGTATTAGAACCCATAGTACTTAGTACCATGCATGGGCTGGAGGTTGAGAAGATGAAAGAAGAAACTCTTTGATATTAGGCTTGAACTTCTGTAGATTGTAATTTTCAGGAAATATGTATGATCCAGGGAATGAAGTTGAACGAATAAATGAGGAAGAAGAAAATTTGGTTCTGTAAGTTTGAAGTTGAACACTAAAAGGATGTTGACCGGTTGTGACACATATTCAGACTGTTTTAGAAGAGAGAGAGAGAGAGAGTAGGAATTATAGAAGCCAGTTCAGAAGAACAGTGCCCATGGAAGTATCTATGGAAAAGACATGCAGCAGAAACAGAATGTCAATGAGACAGAGTGGAGAGACTCTGTTAGAGGTGAGTCATTAATTTACCTAATTGCTCACTTTTGAATGGAATTTAGAAGCCTGAGAAAGGTTTTTGGGGCACCACCCCAGATATAGGAACAATATTTCATGATAGAGGGGATTTGTGATTTGTACAGAGTGAACAGCTGTTTGGAAGAAAAGTAACACAGACAGCATAAGATAAAACCCAGTTTTTTAGATACAGAGGAAGCAATATTTGTAATATGCTTATGCCAAAAGAGATTACAAGTCAGGGTAATCCCCAATAGAAATTTCTAGACAAGATATATGATCTTGCCTAGTTTGGACTGATTAATAACTGTTTTACAATAGTTGCAAGCTTTGGCATAGGCAGAAAATGAACCAGGAGATATGGATACAAGCCAAATACGATATGCAACATTCTTCTCTTGAACATTCTTAGCACATTAATTGGAAATCCAAGGTTTAGATAAAGAATGAGATTTTAAGGTGGAGTGTGGAATAAAGGATTTAATCCCTACAAGAATAATTTCACTAACACAATCTGAGAAAACCTTGACATCAGATGATCTGAAACAGGAATCTGACCGAGGAAAAGAAATTTCACAGATCATCCCATTTTGCCTTCTTGTAATGCCAAACAATACAAGGTTGAGAATGGCCATGACAGAAAGGATCCTCAACCACTCACCTCAACTGTGTAATATGAAGGGTTGTTTGTGAGAAAAAAATCAAACGTGTTGGCTGCGTGGTTAGGATTGTCTGGTATTCTAGTAGGTAAATGAAAAATCTGTGTGATTTCATTAGTAATTGCAAAAGCGTCAGCATCTCGACCAGCTGTTTCCGTGCAACTAGAAAATGGAAGCCAGCTGTTGTTGTGAGTATTAAAATCGCCAAGGAAAATAACCTCCCTGTTAGGAAAGTTGAACTGGAGAAAGTAAAGTTTCAAAGACAGGAAATCAAAGAGTTCCAAGTGATTAGTGGAGTTGGGAGAATGATAGAAGCAACATATGAATTTGAAAGAATGTGGTAGAGATATTTTAAGCTAGAGAAGATTGAAAAGAGGAGATTCCAAATTACGAAGTCTCTGATAGGGAATATCAGAATGGATATAAGCAAAAGTACCACCTTTGAAGCGAAAGGAATCATAGAGCAAATAATTCAAAATAGATGAGCAGTGGTTGAATCAACCGATAACTGGGATTCTGTCAGAAAAAGTATATGGAATTTGATACACTGTAAGTGGAAATGGACATCATTGAGCTTAGCACTGAGACCACATATATTCGTGAAACGAACAAGGAAGCACTTAGGAGGTTTAGATCTTTTTGCAGATAAGTTCTATTCTATTATTTTGACAATTTGTCGTGTATTCAGAAGTAAGGAAGGTGGCAAGGACATCTGTTATGAAGTAATGAAATTTTTGGATGTGGTATATACAGTGAAACTTCTCCTAACAGACACCTCTCTTTAACGGACATCTCTCTACAACGGACATCTCTCTACAACGGACATTTTCAAATTCCCCAACTCTCTCTATTGGTTTTAACGCGGTTTCAGCTTCTGTCTAGCGGACATTCTCTGTAACGGACGCGGACAGGCAATCTGCACTGTTTCGTTTAGATTAGCACTTAATTTGATATCCCCATAACGGACAGCGGGCGAGCTCACGGCCCTTTTTCTAGGAACGTTTCTTCCACGTATTGCCTCAATCGTGTGTTTATTTTCTATTTCCGATTCTCTGAATTTTATTACGTCGCGGTTCTAAACCCTTTTTCAAGAATTTAAGGCACATGTAAAACTTCTGATGAATTCGGTGTGTGTGTGGGGGGGGGGTGAATTTGGTCGGCCTTTCGCCTTTTGAGTTTCAGTTTTGTTCAGTGTCGTGTGAAGTGCACAATGTCTTCTTGTAAACATTTAACTTTAAAAGATAAAATCGAACTCATTAATGCGTACGATCGGCAAAAAAATAGTGTTCACAATCTCGCTGCAAAATTCAAAATCGAGAAGACGCAGGTAAGCAACATCCTAAAGGGAAAAAATGAACTGCTCAAACAATTTTGGCAACACGGAAATGATCAGGTTCAAAAATCATTCCCGAAAACTGTTGGACTTCAAATTGACAATGTTACGTATGAGTGGTTTTGTCGTGCACGTGCTAAAAAAATTCCCATTAATGGGCCTATTATTAGGGAAAAGGCTTTGGAGGTTGCGAAATCTATGGGAGTAAATGAGTTCAAACTAGACAAGTTCAAAACTTGGCATAAAATTTCTTGGAAAACCGTAAGTGGCGAAGGTGGATCTTTTGATACTGGGGTTATAACAGAATGAACCATCAAATTGGAAGATTTATGTCATGATTTTGAAGCTAAGGATATTTACAACTGTGACGAAACAGGGTTGTTTTTTAAAGCTCTTTCTGAAAAAAGCAATGAGTCTAAAAAACGAAAAGTGTCAGGGCGGAAAAATTTCTAAGGAACACTTGACTGTACTATTGTGTACAAATATGCTGGGAGACTTTGAACAACCTCTTGTTATAGGAAAACCACAAAATCCTCATTGTTTCAAGGGCATAAAGTTGAATCTTTTGAATGTTGACTGGAAGTCTTTTTTTTTACTAATAAAAAAGTGTGGATTACACGAGATATCATGAGCGAATGGATAAGTCACTTTAACCAAAACATGATTCGTCAAAATAGAAAAATTATTCATTTCATGGATAATGCTGCATCTCACCTGCACATTGAATTGTCCAACATTCAAATCGTTTTTCTGCCACCAAACACATCTGCAGAGTGTCAGCCCTTGGATCAAGGGATAATAAAAAAATTTAAACTTCACTACAGAAAATGTGTTTTAAGACATCTCATTGCAAACATGAACGATGTAACATGTGCGAGTGACCTTGCAAGAAACTCAGCATCCTGGATGCGATTCAATGGATTTCCTCTTCAGTAAACACAATTAGAAAACAAACTGTCGTGAACTGTTTTGTAAAGTCTGGCTTCTCAAACGCAAAAATTGAAGTTGTGAACAGCAATGTGGAGCACCAAGAAGAACAAGAACTTCAACATCTATTGATAATGTACGATACTTTCGCTACAAGTGACCCTGGCTACAAAGATATAGACTCGAACCTCACTACAGAAGATGGTGCTCTAGATATCAACGACATTATCATCGATATTTTTCAAGAAGTTCCTCATGAGGATGAAGAAATGGAAGGAGGTCATTCTGTCGAAGAACATATTAACGACGAACCACCGATGAAAATAGAAGACGCGCTCATACAAATCAATCGTTTAAAAATGTTTTTAGCCGCTGAAGAAGATACTGAAGGACTTTCGATGGTTTCTTCACTCCAAACAAATGTTGAAAACAAAATTATCAGCCGGAAGAAGGTGCAGAAGAAAATAAGTGATTACTGTATGTATTTTTCTTAAGATAAAGTCATAATATGCATAGCACAATTGTATGTATATTATTTACAAAAATATTGTGCAAAATCTGTATATAATTTAATTTAATTTTACATTAAATGTTTAATGATTTTTCTTTATCTCTTGTGTATGTAATTGTATATTATTTACAAAAATATTGTTCAAAATCTGTATATATTTTAATTTAATTTTACATTACACATTTAACGATTTTTCTTTCTTTCTTTTTTTTTTTCTCCCTCAGACTTCTTGTTAGCGGACACTTCTCTCTAACGGACACATTCTCGTTCCCCATGGCTGTCCGTTAAAGGGAAGTTTCACTGTACATGCTAAAAATATACCCAGATTCTTGACATAACATGGCCTCGACAATGTCCCCCGCATACACACTACTTGGACTCCCTCCAGTCACTATCTGGCTGAGTAGAGGCAGCAAGATTACACAGTAGCTAAATCAGAAGCCTGCTAGGGAGTTACTAATAGGTTTGGTCCAGTGCACTATCTAGCGGACGCCCTGCAAATACCATTTTAGAGCTGTACCCGTGAAATGTAAGAAAGATTGGATTTCACCACGATAACTATCATAACCGAAAAAGACATCGATTATACTGCATGATGGAAGAGATTGTAGGATTGCCACAGCTTTGCTCTGCAGACTAAACATAGGTTTCACCACTTCAAGCCTCCAATAAGCAAAGTGGTAATACTGCACCAGTTGATGAGAGTCATCTACCACCTAGTATTGCCTGGTAACACAAAGGGATGGCATTCCTCCTTGTGGTGTGGGTGTCACACCTCAACCTCTGCTTACATTTGTTCACACCTGGGTGGTCACCTCCAGTATGCTAGATACCATATTTCAGGACTTGCACATGGAGGTTATATCCAGGGTTATTAACAGTCTCACCATCATGAAGGTGCCAAGCAGAGGATTTGGCTGTCATTGATCGACCAAACTTTGCCAAAATTAGGTCCACTTGACTTGAGTGTCACCTGAATATCAATTCCATCAGCATTTTAGACTTCCAGGTAGCAAGCACAGCCTGGCATACCTAACAGAATGTCTGTGATATCCTCAAGGACCTCACCAACTTCAAGGATGCTGTTATTTGGTTTATAGGAGCATCAGCAACTAAGGCCATATTGCTCCGGGGATATGGCGGTGGTCATTCCCTGACCTTTACTCATCCTCCGTATTTGGCAGTTACGGGCTCGAATCCCGGTCTAATCAAGAAGCGTGTGCTATGCACTGCTGCTCCTGCCCACCTGGCTACGGAGGCGCCTTCAAGGATGCATCCATGATACAAAGCCAGAGAATGTATAATTGGATGTGTTGCCATAAAACAGAGTATGAGCTTCAATACTTGGAGGTGAGAGATGATGCTAATTTTAAATACAGTAAGCCCGTATCCACGGGGAATGCATTCCAAGACCTGCCATGGATGACTGAAACTGCAGATATAAGTGAACACCTGCTGATCCCATATATAACATGATTTTCTTGTACATACATACATATAATAAAGTTTAATTGATAAATTAAACACACAGTAAGACATTACCAACATTAAATATGGTAATAATAAAGTACAGCAGACTCTCAATTTACCGGGATTGGATTAAACAGGAAGCAGATTAACCGGGACACTTCAAGACTCCAAATTAAAAAAAAAAAAAAAAAAACTACCAGAAATCATAAAATTCAAGTAATAACTATAATAGGTTTAAACAGATATTTTGCGAGTCGTAAATAAGCGACAAGAACTGGCATTATAAATCTGTCATTGGGAGATTAGTATACCTATTATCTTGCGACTCCCACTATCTTCACACCTACCACACAAAAAAAAAAGAGACCAAATGTTTAGTTTGATTTAGCATGTCGTGTCAATTGTTGCATTCCATCGCACTGCAAAAGGACAAATTTTGTTTCGTTATTTATGTCAGGGATGTCGGAATTTTTTTTTTTTTTTTTACAGTGACTTTTTTTTTTTTTTTTTTTTGTTTAGAAATTGCAAAAATGATGGGTAAACTTGAAATTATTCAAAAGTTTGAAAACGGCACATTCGCTAAATATCTAAAGAACCATTATAATGTTGGTGACCAAACCATACACGACATTGTAAAAAATAAAGGGAAGCATCGTATTGGACACGCGAGTAGTACGTGTTAAGTTTTTTTTTTCATTTTTTTCCTGTGATTAACCGTGGGTAACTGAATCAGCGGATACGGGGGCACAACTGTACTTGTTTTCAGCATGTGCACAGAATTACTGAGATGAGAACAGTCTTGACTTGAGCCTGCATTCTTTCTGTTTACTCAATTACTAACAGCAATTTCTGGAATTTTCAATAGAGAAGTCAAAGAATACTTTTGTTGAAAGCTATTGGAAGTTTCAGCTGTGTGAAACAAGCAGACGAATAGTATGGCATTGCTGAAATCAAGTTGTTGTTTGGTTTTTAGGAGCATTAGCAACTAAGACCATATTGCTCCGGGATGATGCAGTGGTCATTCCCTGACCTTTCCGCATCCTCCGTATTTGGTGGTGACGGGATCAAACCCCGGTCTAATCAAGAAGTGTGTGTTACGCACTGCTGCTCATTCCCGCTTGACTACGGAGGTGGCCGAAATCATGTGGAGACTCCACATACTTGTCTCCAGGTTAAGGGTTCAATGTTATTCACTTTTATTTTTCAAGACTATTTTTATATTAGTAGTGGCAAATGATGCAAGCATATACAGCATCAGCAAAAAAATATGCTTCTCATGTCATCTGTCCAATCCCTCTAATAACTTGTCTAGTTCTTTCTTAAATTTATTCAAAGTACACACTTCGACCTTCCACAACACCAGACAGTAGTTTGCTCCAACAATCAACCACCTGATGTCTGAAAACCAATTACTGCAAATCTGTCCTACAACCATCCTTCTTCAATATAAATTTATGCCCCATCGTGTGGACTTTTGAGCAAGAGGAAAGGATGGCATTAGCATTTAGCTTACTTACTTAAGGCTGGCTTAAGCACATCAATATGATCTTCCAGGTGCCCAGTTCCCAGAAGGTACAATTTGTAGAACTGAAGCTTTTCTTTGATTTTGTACCCTCAGTGATTATGTTAGCATTTTCTGCACCCTATTTTATTTGTTGATGGCCTTTATGTTGTTCTCTTATATATGTAGTCTAAGAAAGGGCAAGGATGCCATCAGCATTTAGTTTGCTCAATCTATTTAAAGGACTGAGTAAATTAAAATATTTTTATCACTTTAACAGTATCTTATATTAAACCATTTCTCCTTTTTTCAATCTAAGTTTGTCCCTTTGTGTGTTTGTCTGAGAAACAGAATTCCATCATCATTAAGCATTCTCAATCCATTTAAAGCCTTAAACACTTCAAATCAGGTCCCCTTACAAGTGCTGCAATTTGCAAAACTGAAGTCTTCTGTGGTAAGGGTACCTCTGTGTTCTTGACCAACCTGGTTGCTCTTCTTCGCACCTGTTCCAAGAGATACAAATCTTTCTTAAAATGGGACTTCCAGACCTGTTTGTTTGTTGTTTGTTATTTGGTTTTTAGGAGCATTAGCAACTAAGGCCATATTGCTCCAGAATATGCGGTGGTCATTCCCTGACCTTTCCGCATCATCCGTATTTGGTAGTGACGGGCTCGAACCCCGGTCTAATCAAGAAGGGTGTGCTACGCACTGCTGCTCCTTCCCACCTGGCTACGGAGGCGCCGCTTCCAGACCTGTATTCAATACTCTGGATGTGGTCGAACCATTGCCTTATACAATAGGATAATCACCTCTTTTTTCTGTTGGAAAAGCTCCTGTATATCCTTGACAGAACCCCATGAGCTGTTCTAGAAATCTGTCTGCACTGTTCAGAGAACCTCATGTCAGACTGCACAACTCCTAGGTATCTTTTGTTCTCCACCACCTCAAGTGTGATACCACCAATTGGTACGTTATTCTGTTATTCTGGAATTACTGCTGTCCATATGCACTAGAAAAAGGTAGTCTATAGATAATGAATACAGCTTGTTATACCAACTTCAAAACACTGAAAAGACCTTACAACAACAACAACAAAACAATAACTGGGCATTATTATGATGAGTACAGATTCAGAATTATATGTACACAGTGCAGTATACATTGAAAAGATTTTTTGTTTTGTTTTTGTTATGCACTTTTATGAATGTTCTGTCAAACCTTCTTAATGAACTTCTCTATAAAACAAATTCTCTCTACAGTGTTATTTCTAGTGAACTTGAGATTTTATTGCAATTTTATCTTTATATAATGAAATGATGTTTCTCTATAACATGTTTTTGGCTGGAAGTTGGTTCAATGTTTTTTTATTCTACAGGCAGGTATGCCAAGTACGAAGTCCAACAGTGCTTTTTCCTTGGTTTGATAAGTCTGCATAAATTTATAACTGACAGTTAGTTACAAAGGTTTAAAAAATACACTAGGAAAAATTTTGACAACTTAGTCACTACACACTCATTAGCCCAAATCATCTTATAAATCAAGCAGTTTAATGTGAAATTTTAGTTTGTCACATCCCACCTTCAATCCATTTATCATCTGTTATGGCCAACTGTTCAACCTCTTCATAAATTACCTCTTGCACACTCTATAAAGACAATTTATCTAAGCTGGTGACAACAGCCTTGCATACAAAAGCAACAACTGCAAGACAACAAAAGAGGCTCTGAATGATGGCAGCACCAAATCAGTGTGATCATTGGTGTTTGAAACCAAAGATAGTCACTATCAAATTAATATACTTTTTGCTTCTGTCATGTCAGAAAACCAACATCTTAAACTTTACCTTGGAGATCAGGAGATTAAGAATGAAGAAACCCTGATCTACCTTGGTATTACTCTGGATCAGACTTTTTCCTACAAAAAAACATCTCAACAAAGTTGAAAGCCAATTAAAACCAGAAATAATCTCCTTAATATGCTTATTGGAACTATCTGGAGCAAATATGCTTGCATCCTTCATACCGTCACACTGGTATACTGTTATTCTCTTGCTGACTACTGCTCCCTAGTTTAGTTTAGTTTAGCCCCCACACACACACACACCTTGCCAATGTTCAATCAAACTATGCACTCATAGCAAAAACACTGATGTCCGTTAGAACCCAGCATTTCCAATATTCTCCAGCATTTCTGCTCTATCTTCAATTTGTTACAAAACATTCTCCAGAATCTGCTGATCATGCCTCAACTACCACTTAATAGACTCTAGGATGCTCTGCAGATCCACTTAGAAAGCAGGAAACCGTCCCTGCTTTTGCCGAACAGTAAGTTAGGTAGTCAATCTACCTTTATTTTCCTTTGGCATTTCATTTTGTTCCAAAGTCTGATCTCCCAACCACAAACCCAACATGAATACTATAGCTACTGTTTCTTCTATAGAAAAATAACCACAAATGGGGTCTCAGGAGCAGTCCAATGTACTCATGTGGTGTCGACAAAGATCTCACTCACATCTTGCTGAGTTTGCTTGTCTCCCCAGAAAGGACTCAGTAAAGGGAGGTGGGGGGAAACCAGTTCAGTGACGAAGCTGTAAATTTGCTACAAAGTCCCAGTGAACATCGGGCTGCAAATGAACCATTTTCCAGATAATGCACATTTTCTGTTAAGATCCACCACTGACTATGGGAGCACTAGTTTAGAAAAAAGGCTGTGAATCCTTTGCTAAGGGTGGTTTTATTAAACATAAGATAATACATTTTTAATTTTTGGTTTCAACACCACAGGATGTTACAAAAAGTGTTCAAAATGCTGTCCTTACATCTATATGCAGCTTTGTAGTCTTCTCTGCATTGAGTTGCGAATCCTCTCAGGCATTCCTGGGTCATTTCTGATTTGCTGAAAGGCTCCTTCAACCCGCTGCTGCAATTCCTCAACTGTGTTAATGTCAGAAGTGTACACTAAGCTTTTTACATGATCCCAGATATAAAAATCCATAGGATTTAAGTCTGGTGATCTGGGAGGCCACATTACGGGCCCACCTCTACCTGTCCACCGTTGACCATACCTTATAATTAGATACAGAGTCACAACTTGAGCAAAATGTGCCAGTGCACCATCATGCATAAACCACATGTTCTGGCGCTGCTGAAGTGGAACATTATCATCATCAAGGAGGTCTGGAAGAACATTCTGCAGGAACTGAAGGTACAGCTCTCCTATTAGCCTGTTTGGCAGAAAGTGTGGTCCAATTAGACGGTTTGCCCAGACATTCAACAAGAAACATTGCTGATGTCGTGACTCATGAATTGCATTAGGATTTTCATCAGACCAAACGTGACAGTTATGAAAATTTAAAATACAATCACGAGTAAACCCAGCTTCATCAGTGAACAAAATGTTGTTTAAAAATTGGGGATTCGGGACACACTGTTGTTGCATCCAATGGCAGAAGTTCACTCTGAGAGGGTAATCTGTATTGTTCAGACCTTTTACATGCTGGATATGGTAGGGGTACAGTAACTGGCAATGTAAAATTCGCCACACACTGTTATGACTCAGTACACGCTCTTGCAGAGCACTCTCCTTATCGAAATTCCTGGATTTTGTTCTATTCTTTCTAACACCCTTTCCTCAATATCAGTGTTATGCTTCTGGGCCTACTTGCTCCTACTACATGTGCGAAGCACCCATGTTCTCTAAGGCATTGATGTACCCTGATGAATGTGCATCTGTTGGGCTACCTTCAGTGCACTGCCGTTGGCTTTACCATACATGAAGTGCATGTCAGCATACTCTTTCTTGCTGTAACCTCTTTCCATGTTGACTATCCTTTGACAAGTACTAGTATGTCTGCTACGTCTTAGAGCACTGAGAGAGAGGAAAGGGAGAGAATGAGCATAACCTAACCAATACAAACAAGTGTCAGTGGTGGATCCCAACTCTGTACAATTCATCTTGTCAGTGGTGGATCACAACTAGAAATGTGCCATATCTCAAACGATTCAATTAAGTACCCATGTTTACTAGGCTTTTTTTTGCATATTGTAGTCTGTACAGTTCACCTTTAAATTATTGACCATCACTTTTGAAACACCCTGTATAATCAATATCATTAATTACTTTTTAAATGGAAAAGTATAATTGTAAAAATAAAAAAAAAAATTCTTTACATGACACCACATTCATCAAAAAACATCTCATTCCCATGTTAATTTTCCATAGAGATCCACTTTGCTATCCTGAGACTTAGCTGCAAGTTAGTCAGGAAATTTTTTTTTTTATCACTGATAACAAGACTCTTGACTCTAATGATGTTTTTTGATATCTTATATCCAATATAATGTAAGAATTAAAAATAAAATTTTAAAGTTTCCCACGTTAAACTATTTCTTGCCTTTTCCCTTCAAAATAACCAATTGGCATATAAAATTTATTAGTGCCTGCTGATGGATTTGAATTTAGCATTTCAGCTACAAGGTTAATGACCATATCTGCATGTGTATGTGTTCATAAGCTGATTTGTCTGCTATTGCTGCTGCAGTGCAAAAAAAAACTAAAACTTGGGGGGGGGGGGGTAATCTATAACCTCATTTACTAACTGTAGCCTCAATTGAAGGGGCTTTTTGCAATTCTTCTGGTCCTCTGATCTAGTAACTCTCCAAGAACCTCCAAGGAAGAGGTTGAAATGGTTTATGAAAGTTTTAGTAAATGAAGTTGTTAAAGCTTTCAACAATGTTCAAGTGACCCAATGGAAAGAATATACCATTCAAGTATTTCCAACTGGAGGATAGGGAGAAAGATATTTAAGCAAAATGAACCGTGCTTGCAACCAAAATCATGGCTCTCAACCAAGTTTACATTGTGCCCCAGAGATTAACCTTTATTCATCTGCAGGTTGTATATGAAAACTGAACAAATTACAGTAGGTCAGTTATACAGTACATAGTAGTACCCCTGCAAATTGTGATTCTGCTCATTTGCAGTTTCCCCCTCTTTTTACCCAAGCTTTCATCGTATGCACAATGGGTTTTGCTAATTCATTGGGGAATGCAATGAGATGACATTCAGTAAATTATTTGGCAAGTTGAGGAATAAAATAAAAAACACTTCATATAGCGGTACAACTCATTATTATTTGATGTCTTATTAATACTATATTACTTATCACATACTGTACTTGCCGTGAAATTGAAATTATATGCTGCACATAAAATACATGCATACAAAACAGATACTGTAATACCATCTAATAAATATTATGCATACAATGTCAAGAAAATGGTAATGGTTATTTTTAGCCTCAGACACGAGTTATCCTACAAAAGGTAAATTTTTGAAGTCATTACGTACCACCATCTTTCATAAGCAATGGATTCACTTGTCTGCTTGTAGTTTGCCTTCAGCATTTTTGAACAGACTGTTTTCATTACCTACAGCAACACTATCAATAGTAACTTCAGTTTCCATTTTATTACTGAAATACTGTTAATCAGATAGAATAAAAATAAATATTAGTGAAGGTGGTAAAATTTACCTGTAGTGAGCGGAGCTGCTCACAAAACTTAACCTTTCAAATATCCACATAGAAGAAATCTATTCAGGTTCAGTTAGGTGTAGTGACTATTGCAGCCAAAGTACATTTGCACTTCAAACACAGATTTCTCCTGTAGAATGCAAACACAGATTTCTCCTGTAGAATGCAAACTCAAGCATCATTCTGTTGGGAAAACGCCTTCTACATAATCACCATTCAACTGATTAGCAACTTTCTTGAATATGCCAACACAACACTCAAAAAATAGAATTTCCATTAACAAAACATGGCTGTCAACAATATGTACCGTATATTAGACAGCTCCTTCTCAAGAGCCTCCTTGTGCAAGTTCGGTTTTGGGGGGAGGGGATGTTTGTGACCCATATGAAAGAATTATGACCATTTACATATCCACTGAGGCAGAACCATTTCACATCTTTTAAGTGAAGAATGTCTTTATAAATGCTTACAAAAGCTGAAATATTGCAAAAAAAAAATATATATATATCAGCTTCTGCAGAAAACTTCACATTTGGCTGAATGTCTCCTGAATGATTGCAAGATCATTCAGGAGACATTCAATGCACATGGCTTAATGTTAATGACACTTATCGTTGACACTGCTGGTCTCCAGAAGTTTCTTTCAACATTCTCCAAACAGTCAACTACCTTCTGCCTGTGTCGTAATAAAGTGATTATCTTAAAATACTAATCAATCATGATACAGTCACAACATTACTGCCATATAAACATCTGGTAGCACCACTTCATCAAGATTAATAGAACAACACACATGATAAATTCAGTGTTGACAGATTTTTTTTTATTAGAAAGTTACAATCCAAAAGAATGACTTTAGACTATAACTCCTACTCTAAAGGCCTAACTCATGTTCTATCAACATTATGATTCAATGCTCATGAAGTGATATACCATGATGATAAAGATATACTTAACTCTTTAAAAATGCAATCTTAGAAGTGTAACTCAACAACTAGAATAATAAATTTATCATTCTTTGACGCCGTGCAAAAGAGGCTTGGGTTCAAATACATCTGGATCCATGGAAAAAACTTTTATGGGTATTTTTGCAGATCAAGACCAAGACAGTCTCAGGAGAAGGTTGCATGCTGCTGTTGGTACTTATTTTATTATTATTTTCTCCTCCTACAAACTCGTTTCTCGTTCCTCAGAACTGGAAAACTGAAAAGGATTACATGCAGTTTACAAACAAGATATACCAATGCCTCATGGTTTCTAGCTGTCTTAAAAGTTATTCTGAACTGTCACCTTCATTGACGATATTTTCTCTCTCTGTATTTGTTACATTGACAAAAAGTAGTGGTAGCAAGGTTACTCATTAGCTGACCTGGAAGTTTTCCCTAGAATAGTATATCACACATTAGGTTCAACCCAGGCTACTGTCTAGAGATTGGACTATGAAACATTTAAGTTGTACCCTCAAAAAACCGATAATGTTGACTTTTACTATGATGCCCATCGCAACCTAAAAATATACCACTTATACTAAATGGCAGAAAAGATGAAGAAGAGCTGGAATTTTAACCTGGAATCCAATCATAGTGGTGTTAAAGCAATGCACGATAAGAATTATCTACCACCTAGCGTTTTCTAGTGCAATACACTAACCTCCAACAAAATTTACAACTAGATAGTCATCTTCAGTATACCACATATTTATAGTGTCTTCGAAGCCTTTCACATGAAGTTAGTTATACAAAAGGTTACTAATGGTCCCACCACCAGCATGAAGACTAGGAGTCTCAATGAAAAGAATGTGCTTGTGCAACTCAAAGGAATACTAAATTTTTTTTATAATCAGTACTTGTTTCTTCATTCCTTTTAATATGTTTTTATATATTGATGTATATACTGACTTTTAGTAGTTTTCATCACAAACAAAAGATAAAGACAGCTATAAATCTTTTGCTTTTGATTCATCATTATGTTTAGATTCACATCCATGAAAGAGCAGCTCCTCTGGGTGCAGCTTGAAGAGGGAACCACTGCAGATACACATGAACTTGGGATGAGCTACACTTCTAGAGACTTGCTACTAGTGTAAATATACCAACGTATACCTCTGGATGCCATTAGCATAATAAAATGTCACTAAACAAAGGAAACATCATTTATACAAATTTTTCCTCTCTGAATTGGGGAGTGGGGGAATGCAGGATCAAGGTCCCCTTAGATACCTTATAATAATGTTTCATGACATGCTTTGTTATATTTCAAACTATGAATTACTGTTTTCCACTTAACCAAATTTAACTTAAACAATTTTATCTTTTTTTATATATATATATATATATATATATATGCAAATTACATTTTATTAAATTCAGCAATGCCATTAAATATTACTTTAAAGGGGCAAGATACACACTAATGTTTATGATATGTCATTTCATACAACCATTTCTTTTTACAATTATTCATAATCACTACTAAAGGAGTGCAAGAACAGAGAGGCATTTGGAAATCTGTCAAGGTTACACATTGACATTTTGAAATTGCATAAATAAATGTACTAACATAACATTATTGGCAAAGGTAAAGAAAGCCAACACAGGAAAAATGCGAAACGTCTAGAAAACTTACTGGGCAAACTTGTTTCCCACTACCGCAGTTTCTCCCTGAATTCTTGGTAAACAGATGGTGTGTGTGTTATCAGTAGTGGCAGTAGAAATCGATAATGATGTATTGATTAGTTTTTTTCTCATTATTAAAAGCAGATTATTGGAGTTCATGAGTGTAATGCCTTCGCCGCTGAAATTTACTTACGGGTACACCCTCCAGGCTGCCTCGGCCTTGGGGTGTTTATCCGCAATTCCCATTGTTTTAAAATAGGAAAACTACTTCTACAGATGGTGCATGTTATCGGCAGTGGCAGTAGAAGTCGCTTTCCTATCGGGTTAAAACAGCGGGAAGGAGGGATAAACACCCTAAGACTGAGGTAGTCTGGAAGGTGTACCTGTAAGTAAATTTCAGCCCACTCATGAACTCTAATAATCTGCTTTTAATAATGCGAAAAAACTAATCAATACATCGTTATCGACTTCTACTACCACTACCGATAACATGCACCACCTGTTTACCAAGAATGAAGGGAGAAACTGCGGTAGAAGGAAATGAGTTTGCCGGGTAAAGTTTCCAAAGTTTCCCGTGGTTCTTGAGTTGGCTTTCTTTACCTTAGACCATTATCTAGTTTAGATGCCCACTACAATTAAATATATAAATTTAAATTAAAAACTGGGCAGCTTACAAAACTATTACAGAATATGCCATGCACGCGCACACATACACACACAAGACGCGTTTCACCAAAATATTTCTGAATGCATTTTGCCAAGTAAAACATGATAGAGATATGAATATGCATTGCTACGAATGAGTTATCTTCATGCAAGTTAGCATAATGAAATCCCATGTCATTCTCATCAAGGAAAAAAAAATCTTAGTAGCTACTGGTGATGTCAATTTTACAGCATGTGTTTGCAGGCCAGTCATGGGCCTTCACGTAACATTTCATTCATTCAAATGAGTCATATGACTTATAAAACTTTGACCCTCACTCTTTGATGAACATGTTGGCTTAGGTATATATATATATATATATATATATATATATATATATATATATATGTACCATGCAAGAGTTAATAGGAGCTTCTTTCAGGAAGGTGCCTCCGTAGCCAGGAGCAGCAGTGCGTAGCACATGCTTCTTGATTAGACCGGGGTTCGAGCCCGTGACCACCAAATACTAATATGGCCTTAGTTGCTAATGCTCCTAAAAACCAACAACAACAACTTCTTTCAGGATCTGGGTGCCCCTTGAACATTTATAGTGGCAACCCTACTGGCACTAGGTATTAACCAAATGGAACCAGCACTGATATTATCTTCCCCATATTATCTCAAATTTCACATCTGTTAGGATGAAGAAGGGAATAATTATTGCAGGAGTGTCAGCAACCTCCCTTGGGTGTTCAAGCTTTTGACAAGCATATTACATATGAGCATCACACACTATAATGTTTAACCAGTGTCCAAAAGATAAAATTGTTTGTCTTACTTAAATTACAAAATTAGATTTTTTTTTTTTTTTTTTTTTTGCATATGTGAATGACATTGGGCTTATATCATGACATTAATGTTCAACATAAGAGAACCATTTTTAGGCAACTTGAGGAATGCAATGAATATTCACCTCATATTTCTCCTGCAGACTCCATGCATTCACATATACTTCTGATGCAAAACTCTAATGTGTATGTTATAGAATATTTTTTTAAAAAATTATAAAATACATATATATATTTTTTATACTGAAACTATACTTTCTTTGAATGTGTGTTAAAAATTATTTCTGACATTTGTCATTAAAAATTCATTAGCTATTAAAATACAAACTATTTATGCTTTACATATAATTTAAAATGCATATATTAAATTAGAGAAGGTCAGTAAAGTGTTATGCAGAGGCACAGAAATATCCAATAAAAAAATACTAAGAATGAATAATTTTCTTAAAGGACACCATTATGGTAACTTTACCAAATAATGGTAAAGATGCACATAACTAAACTGAAATAAAATCTATAATGAAAAAAAAAAATAAATAAACAACAGAATAATATAACCATGGATCTAAATGTGGGACTCTGAAAATGAAGCCAAAGAAATCATTTCAATCAATAAAACCATGAGATAATATAAATATACAAAATGAAGGCTGAATATTTTCAAACATAAGAACAAAGCAAAATTTTTTTTTGATAATCAACTTTTTCCTATAGAAAAATATACCCTGCATTCAATTTGTTCCTACACTGATAAATTCCTTAGAAGTTGTGCTAACGTTAGTAATGTGCATCTGACAAGCTATAATATATTAATTACATGGCATCTAACTTTCATACCTCAAATATACACGAGCTTGTGGTCTAAACTAGTCAAGGCATAGAGTTATCATATACAGGATGAAGAATTTATATCTTGTATTGGCTAGCTGTAGCACCTCTGAGCATTGTATTTTCTAATAACAATTCATGTATTTAAATTTAAAAATTCATGGATGACTAAAACTAGATCACATTTTATAATTAAAAATAAATTTAAAAGATATTTCTTGGCCAAGTGTCTAAGAGTACGAGGGAGTTTATTTATGCATGGGTAATGCACACGCATAATTTCTACTACCAAGGTAGTTTCAATGCACCGGTTTAATTATATCTCACATTGTGAATACCTTCACAACAAGTTGCCATTGTATTGTACTACCTCGAATAAGTAAAGCTTCACCCATGGAGAAGACTAATGTTATTATTCTCAGCGGATACCGATGGATACCAAGAATAAGTAACATTAGTCTTCTACATAGCTTACTTATTCGAGGTATGCAAACCATGGCAACTCGTTGTGAAGGTATTCACTATATAAGATATAATAAAAATGATGCATTAAAACTACCTTGGTAGTAGAAATGATGTGTGTGCATTACCCATGCATAAGTAAACTCCTTCAAAAATAAAATTATTGAGGGAGCTACAGCAAATAAAGTAACAGGCTGTGTTATTGAGACCCCAGCATAACTGCAAAATGAATCCCTAAAAAAAAAAAAAAAAAAAAAAAATTATGAAGATTTGTGGACTGTCCAAAACTTGAACTTTTGGACTCAATCTGGCCATGTCTGCTGGCTTTTTAACACTGTGAAGGCTAAACAAGGCATCTTTACAGACATTCCTTTAAATTTTTTTTTGTTATGAAACTGTTCAAAAAAGTATTCTGATTATGCCTGTTGTTCAAGGCTGGGACAACAGAGTGCACTACAACACACAAAATATGTTCAAACATGTCTCATCCTTATCTCCACACAGAGTAAACTGCTCACTCATTCACAAAAGTCTGTTATTATCTACTAATAATGAAGTAAAGAACACATCACTAGAATTTTTTGACTGTGAGGGTGTTGCCCAATGAATATTCTCAGAGGAACAAACAATTTACAAAAAATTTACTTTGTGATGTGGTTTGAAGAAAAAGACAGGAAAAGTGGAACCTAGTTGTGTTATCTTGAAAATGTGCTATTGGTTTCAATGCCACTTGTACAGTTTATTGGTCAAAAACAGAATTGCTCAAATCCGGCAACCCCATATTCACCAAGCTCCATGTTGCTCTCCCCTCCCAGATGGAAGGGGGGAAAACCCAAAAGGCTGTTAAATCGATGATATACAAAACAGAGTAATATAATGGCTCAATTTTTGGCAATTTTGAAGTTGACTTTCCAGAAGTGCTTCTAAGAGTCCAAGCTATTTTTAGAAAAATTAGTAAATCTTGGGTTGGCCATTCCACCAAACAGATTTTATGCTTGTTCAAGCAGCGTGCTAGAACTGATTGTGCAGAGTGAAGATTTCACCTCAGAACTATAAAATTTTTTACTACACTAACTACTAAGGAAATTTGTAAGAAGGTTGTGTGACTGACTACTGCTATTCTGAACAAGATTAAGATGTTCTGTTAATCAGTGACAGATTACTCAAAGTAACCAGGTTTTGCATTCCTACATAAAGAATTGGGCTGATATAAGACATTCAGTAAACACTGAATAACTTTATGAGCAAGACTGAAATAGCAACCTTTGTCCATTTTAATTCATGTTAAAATATGTCATTTAAAGATTGGTGGCACAGATTGCGGTGGCTCAATAAAACAAACAGCTCATTACTGTGGAACACACTGGAAACAACTTGATAGTGGGACCTGTAGTTATGAAAGTGGGAAAAGTAGTGTGAAACTCTTGGTGATGGTTCATCAATTGAGTATGGTATATTTTGAAAGGGGAAATAATTTTCACCTAGCTCATAAATCTAATGCATTTGCAGCGTTGACAATCTTTACTATATTAAAAAAAAAAAATCTATATTATCTAAGTATAAAGCAGAACAAAGAGTATGAAACATCCCCTTATGAAGAGTTAGCACACAAGGCATGTACAATGCGGAGTGCAATACACACACTACAAGCAAAAGGGGTGTACGGGGCAATAACACTTGGTAATATAAATACTTAGCAGTGGCCAAAACTTCAAACACACACTGAAATGAAACCAGTGCTGCTCATCACTTCACAGAATTAAAATCACATAAAATCCCAATTATGCTGGGAGAGGGAATGCAAACTGAAAAATTCTTAAAAATCATTTTATGCAGTATTGGTACATAAATTATTTTATGTACTCATATAAAGCAAACATAAATCTTTAAAGGTTCAATGCCAAAAAGTACTAAATAAAAAATAAAACCCACTCATGCACACTTTGCACTCCAACTTGTTAGTTGTTTTCATGGTACATTAGCACTTAGGTCATATTGTGTCAGTGTACTGTCTGTAGAGGGTGTGTGTGTGTGTGTGTGTGTGAGAGAGAGAGAGAGAGGGGGGGGGCTATAGCTCAAGTGAAGGGGGCTTTAAGAATTCCTCCACTCTCCATATATAAACAAATGACGATTCTTCAAATATGGCATAATCACTATACTGTCACAGAGGACCCAATTTATCGTCAGAGTTTGCATAATTACCCCAGGGCTCACATCTGGCGAGTATGCTCTTGGAAAATCCAGGGTCCTGAGCGGGATATCATCATTCTTCTCTTTCTTGGTGATTCCCCCTCACTCTCTCTCTCTCTTGTTAACATGGGATTTTTTTTAATTTGGCTGGTACAGCATAAGCCTCAGGCTTCCTTGCACCATATGGCTAATAATAATAATAATAATAATAATAATAAACAAGTCCACCACAGTGTGTATTAACATTGTTTCATTTTTGATTTGTATCCAGTAAAAGAACAATTCCAATTTTTTTTATTTTATTTTATATGTGAAAATACTCATAACCACTTGATTAGCAGTTGCATTTTCAGTAAATCCAGTTGTATTTTCAGAACCTGAAAACAATGAAAAAAGTTTTATATAAACATGTGTCCAATTCTGAACAGTTAAAGAACTATCACTGTTTGAAGTTTAAACAATGGTTATGGAGTTTTCAATGTTAAAAAATAATAAGAATAAGCAGACACAAACAAAGTAAAACATTTATTGATACTATGTATACATTTTCTTATAATTATTTTACCACTAAAAACTCCGCAGCTATTTTATAAAATTCAAAGTGCTACAGCTCCATAAAAATCCAAAATTGGACACATTTTTAAGAACTTTTATAATTGTTTTTCAGGTACTGAATCAATCTTGAAATTGTGGCCTGTGTGTTAAGAAATATCTTGTATATTTTTTTTATGGGCTTCAACAGACATGTCCAATTTTAGCTTTTTTTTTTTTTTTTTTAATGGACTGTCCACAAATTTAAGGATGCCCTGGGCTGGGGAGGAAGCTAGATTTAAATTGCTTCTAGAAGTAATAATTAACTTCATGCAAAGCTATTAATATATTAATGCACAGTGCATTTTTTTTTTTTCTTTCTTTTATTGAATTTCAAAGCTGAAACTGAAAAATACGCAATGCTTCAAGATAAACTGGAAGCCCTTCGTGCCAAATAAATATATCGTGAAAATTTTAAGCATTTCTTTTTTGTCAACAAGAGAAACTTATAAAGGCAATGCTTGAAATAAAGAATAAAAACTAATATGCTGATACTAAATAGGTGCTAGAATGTTATAAATTTTATCAATTTTTGGTTCTGTTTGTGATGAAAGATAAGAAGACATGTTATCTTTATCTTAAAGATAATACATTATGATACTACTTTGAGCCTGATTGCTGAGATTATTAGAGATGTGTAGCCGATGGGCTGTCAACTGCACTTATTCCAGGGTAGGCTAAATGTTTTTGAAAGTGTGTATGTATGTGTCTGTGTGTGGAAGGGGGGATTCACAAGCAAAAGGAAGAGTAAATCACATTTCCATTGTTCGAGAAACACTAAAATATTACAACTGTCTCAAATTTGGCACACAAGAATTACAAGTGTAATGCTTATGTAGTACAAGCAATGCATAAAAATGACACCCAGGATATTCAATAAATATCTATATAGCATACACACATTCACAGTATTAGCACAACTCCTAAAGAAATTCTCTCAGTATATGACTTTTTTTTCAAAATACAGCAGTTCACAAGGCCTGCTTATTAATTTTTTTTTATCAACTGATAAATAATATACATATTTATGAAAAAAAAAAAACAGAAATTATACCTTTGCAACATGTTCATAGGTCAAAGTCATATTTGGTGTTGCCTAGTGACCTCCTCACAAAAAGCATACAGCTATCAATTTCATATATCTGCAACTACTGGTTGCATATATTCGCATCTATTACTTAAAAGCAGATAATTTCAAAGTTTAAAACAATATTCATTTTAAATGCCAGTGATCACATTTTAAAATGGGTTGTGTTGTTTTATGCTAAGCCAAATTATTTTCAAGTGCATGTGTTTATTTTCAACATTAACAAATATTAACATTAAAAATAAACACAAATTTTTTCATTTCAAACTGAAATGCAACAGTTTTAAAGGAAAAAAATTGGCTGAATGGTCTAATTTCAAACTGAAATTAGACCATTCAACCAAAAACTTAATGTTTTTTTTTTTTTTTTTTTTGAAAACCCCAAACATGAGAAGTATTAGAACCTATAGTACTTGGTACTGTGCTTGGGGTGGAGGTTGAGAAGACGAAAGAAGATATTTGTTGACATTAGACTTGAACTTCTGTAGACTGTAATTTTCAGGAAATACATATGAAGAAAGGTTGTTCCAGAAAACGGCAGTTCAATGAATAAACGAGGAAGATGAAAAGTTGGTTCAGTGAGTTTGAAGTTGGACAGTAAATGGATGTTGGCTGGTGGTGGCACGTGTTTTGACTGTTTTGAAAGAGAGAGTGCGAATTATAGAAGCCAATTCAGAAGAACAGTGCCCATGGAAGTGTAGAAAAGGCATGCAGCAGAAATAGTACATCTATGAGACAGTGAGTGGAGAGACTCTGTTAGAATGAGTCATTAATTAACCTAACTGCCCTCTTCTGAATGGAATCTAGAAGACATAGAAGTTTTGGGGGTACTGCCCCAGATGTGGGAACAATGTTCCATGGTAGGGCAGATTTGTGATTTGTACAGAGTGAACAGCTGTTTGGAAGAAAAGTAACACCGACAGCAAAAGAGAAAACCAAGTTTTTTAGATGCAGAGGAAGCAATATTTGTAATGTTCTTGTGCCAAGAGAGATTAGAAGTCAGCGTAATTACCAAAAGAAATATATCAACTTGCCTAGAAATCGGAGTGTCACAAAAGATAAGCATAGGAGCAGAAGAATCCTTTTTGCAAGATATAAGACAAGACTGAGTTTTAGAAGGATTGAAATCAACTAAGTTGTCTTTGCCCCACTGGAGAATTATCGGCATTTAAGGAATTGGTAGCGGATATTCGAGAAGTTAAAGCTGATTGAGCAGGGCAAGGTTTTTCAAAATAGAAAGTGGAATGCAATGTGCTATCATCGGCAAAACTATGGATAGGATTTCCAGTCAATGGAAGAAGGTCATTAATATACAAGAGGAAAAGAGTGGGGGAAAGAACTAAATCTTGGGGACACCAGCATTAGTGGAGAAGTTAGAAGACAGAGAGCCATCTACCATCACCCTCAGTGAGCAATCAGAGAGAAAACTGGATAACCAATTACAAAAAGCAGTTGGTAAACCATAAGATGGAAGCTTGTTTAGACCTTTATGCCAAACACAATCGAAAGCATTTGAGATGTCAAGAGCAACTGCTTGTGTTCAACCAAACTTTTCCATTGAATTTGTCCATAAATGGGTAACATAAGCCAGAATATCACCAGCGGATCGACACTGACAGGATCCATACTGGCGATTGTTGATCAGATGGAAGGTTTCTAGGTAGCTTAAGAGTTGGCTGTTAATTGATTTCTCCATTACTTTAGAAAGAGTAGAAGTAACTGCAATGGAACAATAACTTAATGGGAGGGATTTGTCACCCTTTTTAGGAACTGGCTGGATATGAGCAAATTTGCAAGAAGAAGGAAAAACACCTTTGGAATAAGAAAGTGAAAAAAGGCAGCAGAGAACAGGAGTAAGTGCAGGAAGACAGGAGACATTGAATGGAACGTGTTGGGAATGGTGGGAGGTGTTTTACCAAGATCATTAATACATGAGTTGGAAGAAAAATGGGATGCTAGCAGGTCAGTTTTACCTTTGGCTGAAGTGACAACAGAACCATCTGGTTTTGACAGAGGTGGGGGCAGAGATGGGCAAAAGTTGCAGCCAATAGCTTTGGCAAGAGACCAGAATGCTCCACTATCATTAGGGCAAGAAGCAAGTTTTCTACTCTTAGCCTGTTCAAAATCTAGTTTGGACTGGTTACTAACCGATTTATAATTGTTGCAAGCTTTGGTGTAGGCAGAAAATGAAACTGAAGAATTGGAAACAAGCCAATTATGAAAAGCAATGTTCTTCTCTTGAACAGCCTTAGCACATTTATTGGAAAACCAAGGTTTAGAGAAAGGACGAGATTTTAAAGTGGAGTGTGGAATAAAGGATTCTATTTCTACAAGAATAATTTCACTGACACAGTCTTAGCAAACATTGACATCAGAAGTTTTGAAACAGTAATCCGACCAAGGAAAAGAAAAGAAATCTCACAGGTCATCCCATTTTGCATTCTTGTAATGCCAAACAATACGAAGTTGGAAACAGTCGTGAGATAAAGGCTCCATTAGAGAAGACAATAACCAAGTTGCGATCTGAGGTGCCTAAAGGACTAACTCACTTCAACTGTGTACTTAGAAGGGTTGTTTGTGAGAAAAAGATGAAGCGTGTTGGCCATAAGGTTAGGATTGTCCGGTATTCTTGTAGGTAAATGAACAATCTGTGCAAAGTCATTAGTAATTGCAAAAACCCCAACATCTCGACCAGCTGGGTTGGTGTGACTAGAAAAGGGAAGCCAGCTGGAGTTGTGAACATTAAAATCACCAAGGAAAATTACCTCACTGTTAGGAAAGCTGGACTGGAGAAAGTCAAGTTGCAAAGATAGGAAGTCAAAGAGCTCCAGGTGATTAGTGGAGTTGGGAGAACAGTAGAGACAACAGATGAATTTGACACAATGAGGTAGAGAGATTTTAAGCCAGAGAAGATCAAAAAGAGGAAATTCCAAATTACGAAGTGTCTGACAGGGAATATTGGAAAGAACATATGCACAAGTACCACCTTTGAGGTGAAAGAAATCATACATTTTGGCAATTGAGATGAGCAGTACGTTATTTGTTATTTGGTTTTTAGGAGTATTAGCAACTAAGGCCATATTACTCCGGGAATATGCGGTGGTCATTCACTGACCTTTCCGCATCCTCAGTATTTGATGGTGACGGGCTCGAACCCCGGTCTAATAAAGAAGCGTATGCTATGCACTGCTGCTCCTCAGTATGAGCAGTAGATGAGCAGTAGTTGAATAAACTGATAACTGAGATTCTGTCAGAAAAAGTACATGGGGTTTGGCAGACTGCAAGTGGAAATGGATGTTGTTGAGATTAGAATTGAGACCACATATATTTGTGAAATGAACTAGGAAGTGTTTGGGAGGTTTAGATCTTTTTACAGATAAGCTTACTCTATTAGTTTGACAATTCATGGTGTATTCAATAGTAAGAAAAAGTGGGGGGACATGCTGTATGAAGTAATGAAATTTTTGGATATGGCGTACACATGGTAAGAATATACCCAGATCCTTGACATAACGTGGCCTTGACAATGCCCCCCCCCCCCGGCATACACACTACTCGGACTCCCTCCAGTCACTATCTGGCAGAGTAGAGGTAGCAAGATATACACTAGCTGATCCGGAAGCCTCCCAAAGAGTTACCAATAGGTTCGGTCCGGTGTACTAACTAGCAGCTGGCCTGCAAACACCGTTTTAAAGCTGCACCCTCAAAATACAAGGAAGATTGGATCTCGCCACGATGTCCATCATAACCTCAAAAGTCATCAGTCATACTGCATGATGGAAGAGATCGGGAAGGGTTGACCGGAACTTAGCTCTGGAGACTAAACATGGGTTCCACCACTTCAAGCCTCCAATAAGCAAAGTGGTGGTACTGCACCAGTTGATGAGAGTCATCTACCACCTAGTATCGCCTGGTAACACAGAGGGGCAGCATTCCTCCATGTGGTGTGGGTGCCACACCTCGACACCTGCTTACGTTGGTTCACACCTGGGTGGTCACCCACATTGTGCTTGTGCATGGAGGTTATACCCAGTTGGCAATGCTAGTCATATTTCAAACAGCATTAATCATATCTGGCTAACTGTCGGTCTGTACGTAAAACACTGCCTGGAAGATACTTTAAAAGATGTAATTCTCTTCACGCTTGAGGCTTGAAAAAAGTGTTTTTCTGCTGCTACTAATTATACAGTAACTATTAGGTTACCTTATCCCCTTCATCTTTTGCACAGAATTAATTTATTTCTTTCTCTCCATTTTTTTTTTTTTTTTTTTTTTTAGTGAAGTGCAGCCAACTACTATTATTATGAAACAGCTTCCCAAATCATAATTTTATTTTGGGCACCACCTCTAAGTGCAAGATGACTTTCACTGGGGAAAAAAATAAAAAAAAAAACGGAAAAAAAAAAATCTCTTTTTTTGTGTGTAATGTTCATGTAGACATTTCTTCATAGGGTTATCACAACAACAGTTTTCCCTCCCCCCTGGTTTATTTGATTTAATTCCATCTTGCAGACTGTATCTTACAATGCTATTACTTGTTTGAATGATATTACTTGTTCATGCCTGCTACATTTTAATTTTAGTACAAGCTTTTTTTTTTTTTTTTTTTTGGCAGTTGTTGGCGCATAGGCTTCTGTGGCCATAATGCACCTCCCAAGGTTTTTGCAGTACTCTGATCCAAGCCCGAGGCGGGAATTGAACCCGCGACCTTTAGGTTGCCAGGCAGGCACTTGACCCACCCGGCTAGCCCGGTCGGCATTAGTACAAGCAAGCAAAGTATACATTTGCAACAGCCCCATCTGCCATCTTCATTTGTCCAGCATCATGCAAGTGTCTGCAATTCAGCCCAGGCACCTCCGTAGCCAGGTGAGAAGGAGCAGCAGTGCGTAGCACACGCTTCTTGATTAGACCGGGGTACGAGCCCGTCACCACCAAATACGGAAGATGCGGAAAGGTCAGGGAATGACCACCGCATATCCAGGAGCAATATGGCCTTAGTTGCTAATGCTCCTAAAAACCAAATAACAAACAAACAACAACAATTCTGCCCAGACACGATAGGAGGGAGTATATGATGAGAGCCTTGTCGATCAATTCAGCCCTGGAAAGATAGTGCAAGGCTCAAGGGATAGATTTTTTTCAGCCTGGTCTGTACTTGTTTAACAGAAGGGACTGCTTCTACAGGGATGGGATACACTTAAATAAAAAGGGTGCAAGAATATTTGCTGATGCTATCGAGGCAGTGTTAGGTGGGTCAGAAAACTGCTAGCTTGGGGGGGGGAGATACAAGGATTAATAGATTAACAGTAGCCACTGGCAGAGGTGAAAGTGATTCTTGCACTGCTTCTATTGGAATGAGCAGAAGCCTGGAAAACAAGATGCAGGATATTTCAGAGACTGCTGGGAGTCATTGCGGTACAAGTAAACACATGGGTTGTGTTAGGGTAGCTAAGAAAAAGAACAGGTGCATGTATACTTGCGTGTACACCAATGCTAGGAGTTTGGTAAATAAATTTGATGAATTTGAGGTATTGCGCAAAGCATCAAAGGCGGATATTGTTGGGATATCAGAGATGTGGTGTCATACAGATATAAGGAATGCAGAACTGGAATTTGGGGAGTACAACGTCTACAGAAAGGATAGACAGGATAGGAAGGGAGGAGGGGTTATGCTATTAGTTAAGAAACACATAAAATCCAAGGAAGTGAAGCCAGTCGACATCGCTGGACAGTGCAGTGTCGAGTCAGTTTGGTGTGACATAAGCATTGGGAGATCAAAATTGAGAGTAGGAGTGTGCTATAGGCCTAATGACTCTGATGAGTATAATAAGAAACTGTACATGGAAATAGAGTGGGCCAATAAATCAGAGTCTTATAATGGGGGATTTGGGTTGGTGTCTCACACACTAGCAAGGCTTTTGTGGATTTATTGGATCATTGTTTTCTACATCGGCATGTTCGGGAGGCAACTAGAGGTAGTAATACTCTTGATTTGATTATCAGTAGTGATTCTTCATGCATTAAGAATCTGCAGATAGAGGAACCACTAGGTAGCAGTGATCACAGTGTGCTGAAGTGGGATTTATTCAAAGAGGTAATTACCATCAGGAGTAAAGGGAAGGGTTATTGCTTTCGTAAAGGCGACTACGATGGTCTGAGACAGTATTTAAATTCTATACAGTGGGACCAACTGATGATGTTACCAACAGCAAATTCAAAATGGGAAGCATTCAAAGAACTTATCTTGGAATGCTACTAGGCTTTACATACCAACTAAGAAATATTGTTCAAGGTTTAGGCCTAAATGGATGTCAGATGAACTAATGAGACATATGGCAGAGACGAAAAATGCAAGGGATACATATAAATTAACACGTGACACAGAAGCCTATGACAGATATAAGTTGATCTGTAACCAAGTTACAAAGGAGGTTAGGCAGGCGAAGGCAGATTACGAGAAATCTTTGGCAAGGGATGCAAAGAAAAACAGCAGAGTTCTTTACTTATGTAAACTCTAGAAGGGAGGGGATGGATCAGATTGGTCCACTTGATATCGATGGTTCAACTGTTGATGATCCTGCTCAGGTAGCTAACAAACTAAATGAATATTTTGCATCAACATTCACACATGAGGAGTTATTCAGCGAGGGGTATGCCAGAGGTGTATTCAACTCTGGCAGTAAGCTAGATAATCTTGTAATAACTGAGAGTAAAGTGGAGGAGAAATTGTTAAAGATAAACACAGGAAAGGCACCTGGGGTGGATGGAATCTATCCAGTTATATTAAAGGAGGCAGCAAAGGAAGTAAGCAAACCCTTAGCCATAATTATGAGAGCTTCCTTGGACTCAGGGGAGGTACCCATAGACGAGATATGTAAATGTGACCCCAATTTACAAAGGAGGATCAAAGGCTGACACAAGTAATTATAGACCTGTGAGTTTAACTTCTGTTCCAGGAAAATTAATGGAGGCACTGGTTAAAGAAGCACTGCAGGATCATCTAGACAAGACTTCAATTATAGCTTGGACACAGCATAGTTTTGTTAAGGGGAAGTCATGCCTGACCAATTTGATTGAATACTATGATGCAGTCACAAAAGAACTGGATGCAGGGAATAACTTTGATATTATATACTTGGATCTTAGAAAGGCTTTTGATACTGTTGCACATGGAAGACTGCTGCACAAATTGGAGCAGTATGGCATTGGAGGCAAATTGCCACTATGGATAAAGGGGTGGTTGAGGGGGAGAAGACAGAGAGTGGTAATCAATGGACACTGCTTATCGTGGACTAATGTTATTAGTGGAGTCCCTCAGGGTTCAGTGTTGGGTCCATTATTGTTTTCTGTATTTATAAATAATATTGATGATGGTATAGCAAGCTTAATGTCCAAGTTTGCAGACAATAGAAAGGTTGGCAGGGCTGTTAAGGACACTACTGATGCTATGTTGCTGTAAAAGGATCTGGAAAGGTTAAGCAGATGGGTTGAGAGGTGGCAAATGAAGTTTAATATTGACAGATGTAAAGTACTACATATGGGAAACAGCAACCCCAGAGCAACATATCAACTCTGTGGTACTACACTGACAGTGGTAGAGAATGAAAAGGATCTGGGGGTAATTGTGCAGGCAGATATGAAATTCTCTGAGCAGTGCAGAAGGGCGGCAAGAGTAGCTCGTGGTGTCTTATCAATGATATACAGGAATTCTTCTAGCAGGGATAAGGAGGTGATTATTCCCTTGTATAAGGCAATGGTTAGGCCACACTTGAGCACTGTATACAGGACCTGAGGCCTCATTTCAAGAAGGATGTAGAGCTGCTGGAACGAGTACAGAGAAGGGCAACAAGATTAGTGAATGGAACAAAGGGTTGCTCTTATGAAGAAAGGCTTAAATTTTGTTTGTTTGTTTGTTATTTGGTTTTTAGGAGCATTAGGAACTAGGGCCATATCGCTCCGGGATATGCGGTGGTCATTCCCTGACCTTTCCGCATCCTCCATATTTGGTGGTGACGGGCTCGAACCCCGGTCTAATCAAGAAGCGTGTGCTACGCACTGCCGCTCCTTCCAACCTGGCTACAGAGGCACAGCTTAAGTTTTGCAAATTACAGTGTCTGGAGACTAGGCACCAGCGAGGTGATCTCATAGAGGTGTATAAAGCCTTGAATGGTTTGAGCATGCTCAATGCTGATAGGATTCTGCCTCTTCCTCAGAATAATCACCTGAGAGGGCATAAATTCAAATTGAGGAAAGACAGATGTAGGATAGATGTGCAGAAATTTGCCTTTAGCCAGCGGGTAGTTGGTTGGTGGAACAGACTTCCATCCCTTGTTGTGGAAGTTGATAGCTTAAACAAATTTAAGGCTCAGCTGGACAGGTATTTCAAACGAACGGAGAGGTGAAATGGAAGGGGTTTTTTTTTTTTTTTTTTTTTGGCTGATGCTGCATAAGCTTGCTTTCTAGCATCATATGCCTCTACTAATGCTAATGCCAATTATTTAAATTTATCCAAACAACCCACCTCCACAACACTAGGTGGAAGTTTATTACAATCAATTACTCTTTGGATGAATGCAAATTTCTACAATCAGTCATTTTAAATTTAAATTTGTCCTCCCCATGTATGTCATCTGAGAAAGAGCAGAAATATCAGCATTTAGTTTACTTAACCCTTTTAAAGCATTAAGCACCTCAACTTACAAAACCTTAATATTTCTTGGTAAGTATATCCTTCTTTGCCTTACAACTGATCCTGTTCTTCTCAGCACCCTTTCCAACAGATTTATGTCTTATCTAAAATGCAGTATTTGGATGTGGCCTAACCATTGCTTTGTAGAATGGAATAATCAGTCTTTAGCCCTGGTGGCAAAATTCCTGTACATCACTCACAGAACCCCATGAGCTGTTCTAGCAGCCAGTTTGCAATGTTCAGAGAATTTAATGTCAATGTTATTCCAGGATTACTGCTACACAAATGCATTTATCCTAAAAATGCCATTACAGATCTGTAGTTATTATGCCACCCCTTTGAAGCAGTCTTGTGAACAGATCAGATTGCACATCCCCAATCAGTAAGGACTTCTCCCAATCCTAAAGATGCTCTCATTATTATGACTAAAGGTTTGGATACCTCTTTTGCTGCTTCTTTTAACATACTGACTAGATTCCATTAGTCCCAGGTGCTTTGTTCATTCACAGCAGTGGCAATTTCTCTCCCACCTTCTATTCAGTTATTACAAAACCATTTAACTCCTAATCAGTACAAGGGGATATCAAAAAGTTCGTACCCTGACCTAGATAAAAAAATCAGTAGGAAGATGCCATTTTTAATATAAGTTGCCTACATATTCAATAACTAATGTGTGAAATTTCATTCCCATAGGTCAGGGGTCGGCAACCTGTGGCTCTTTGAGCATGTAACTGCGGCTCTTTAACTTTTAGCACAATTTGAAATGGAGTTCGAGGACTTAAAAATCAAGGACATGTGGAGTGCAAAACTAAAATGCCTTAAAACTGAAATTGAGGATTTGGAGAGGCAAAAGGCTGCCCTTGTAATACTACACAAATGGATGGAGATAGACAAGTTGAAAAAGCAAGACCAAATTGTATTCGATGTGTGGAGTAGCTTACCAGACATGTATACAAATTTGAAAATATTTGCATTTGGACTTCTCTCAGTTTTTGGTTCGACGAATTTCTGCAGGCAAATTTTCAAACATGAACTATAATAAAAATAAATCAAGAAACAGTCTGAACAATGGGAGTCTCTCAGCATGTTTAAAGATGAAAATTACGACATACTCGCCTCATGTTGAGAGATTCGTTCAAGAAGTTCAGCAGCAAAAGTCACATTAATTCGTACCTAATGAAGGTGCAAATAATGCACCTTCATTAAGTAATGCATTAATTCGTACCTACTTAATCACTAGTAAGGTGCCAATTAGCACAAAATGCCCCACCAAATTTGCACCAGTAAGGTGCCAATTTGTGTGGGAAATAGCATACATTTCAAATAAATAGTAGCATACTTCTTCAGGAGCAGTACTTTTTATCTAAGGTTCAGAGGCAATATGGAAGCAACTCATGGTAACTTGCTTTGCAACATGAGATTGATGCAGGCGTTAGCAAACTTAGCTCTTGGCTACATAAAAAAACTAAAGCTTTTGCCATCCTTGAATAGACACAATTAATATACAATTCAACAAATTAAGAATATTAGAAGCCAGCATGACTTATATCCACCACATGCTTGCCATGCAGTAAAAAGGAGCTAAAGCATACTAAACTGTGAAGTGGTGTACATTGTTTACCTGCTTTAAACTAAAAACATTTAAATCAAGAAATGACTGTATTCAGGATTTAAAAAGGTTGCATAAAACTAATTAATGGGGTATTCTTTTTTTTTGTAGATGGTACTAACTAGAGAGCATGTACCTAAGGAAGAATAATTGCAAAACTGAATATAAGAAAATTTTCTTTCTGCCAAAGGGTTAACTGTTGGGCAACTTGATACCCAACCTTGTTGCACTAGAAAGCTTGTGTAAATTTAAAGCACATTTTGTTTTTTTTTAAAGCAGATTTTAAATAAAGCCTGGCTTTCTTACACCATTTTGCTTTTATAAATACTAATTCTCCTCTCATAACTGAGAACCTGAAGCATTCACCTGGGTTATGATAGTCATATTAACATGTTGCAAAGGTTTACTTAAAAAAATATATATTGCACTAATTTTTTTTTTCATAAATATGCACAATTATGTTAACAAACCAACATTCTAAAAATCCGCACATTATTGTATATAAGAGTGCTGTTCAAAATGTAATAAGACTGAACAGAACTAAATAAATGGCAACACTGCAAAGAATGTATACTGAAAATATTGAGTTATCTCATGATATGACCTCATCATATTAGCTGTTATCAGTACAATCAATTGCAAGTAAACATCAGTGAAGTGCAGATGTGTTGATATGAGCCAGCATGAGTACAAATGGAATAAACTATAGAACAATGTTGAGTGATTACATTTTGTGTTTGTGTTTACTTAAGGAAAAATTTCTGGAAGAAATATTCTATATGATACAAGAAACCTGTGGTAAGAAAAGTATGACACATTTTGGTATTTTCCATTGGCATAATGCATTTTCTCAAAAGGTAGGAAATTCAAATAAAACGGATGAGTACTGAACAGGGCAACCTTCAAATGCCCCAAAATAAAGGTTTCATGTGTGCACACCTGCTGCTATTATTCACAAAAATCACTACACAACTATTAATGAATCTACCAATGCAATATAAGCATCAATAGGTAGTACACAGCCACTGGATTCTCAGATTGTTAACATCCAATCAAATGCAGTATCAAGAACTTTTAGGCAGTTTTGAAGAACTCTGTGAATTTCACATTACAAATTTCACATAACAAAGCTGACAATGGAAAACTCCCAGTTTTCTGATCTACAAAAACCAAAATATAGCAAAATGTGCTGGAATAATGATGATCTTTTTCAACCATTTAGACATTCTGTAGCAACATGCAGTGTCGGCAACATTCTATCAATCAGACCATAGTATGCCAATGTTTTGTACAAAACATCGTAATATTTCAGAAAAAAATTATCAGAGAAACAGCCAATGGATTTTCTTCATCACAGTAAAGCATGTTTCCATGAGTAAAGCAATGAAAAGCAACATATCGATCAGTTATTTAATTGAACAATTAAATAAATTGTAAGTTGTATATAGATTTGTCTTATTACTTTTTGAACAGCCCTTGTGTATTATCCTTTTATTAAAAAAAAAATAAATAAATAAAAATCTGCATTCCACAAGAACAGCACTTATAATGCTCTATATACTGACATCTTCTTGATAAATAAACTGAATCCTGAATGAAAACAGCAGAATAAAACTTTATTGACTATCCAATAATCTTCATTGGAAGGAATAAATATACTGAAAATATAAATGCTGACACATTCAAAAAGTTAAAAGAAATTAAATAAGAATATTTAAATTAACTCAATGTAGTTAAAAGATATACTAATCTTCAATATCACATGCAATTAAAATTATCAAGAACTGTAAGGAAAATAAAATTTGACAGATATTAGTGAACTTAATGGACCACTCACCTACAGCAATGCTAACCCAGGTGATTCTAAAAAAATCCATGCCTTTGTAAATACAGAATACTTATTTTCTTCCAATTCTAAAATGACACTTAAAGATCAAATTGATATACATACACAATACTGACTTTCTACAGAAATATGCAGTTCAAAGATATTAATTTTGAGGATTAATTCTTGTTCAACTAGTATCACGTTATTCAAAAATATAAAGCTGTAAATTCATGAGGCTTTCTTTCTTTTTCTTATTTAAAATTCACACAGTCCACGAGGAAAAAATTACCAAGATAAAAACAAATGTAGTAAGATGATAAAACTAATGACTTGCTAATTAGAAAATTGTTTATTAAAATTACAATTCTTTTTGGTTTTGACTGGATACAGCCTTGTCAGATTTTTACAGATACTTTCTGATCACACAATTTGCTTTATATATTAATTTTTTTGTGTATGTAATGTTTTAAGTTTCTTCATATATAACTAATGCAACATTAACAATCATAACCAATATACCTCAGTGTACAATTTAATAGCAACATTGCTTTAGTACCATGTAAGATTTCCAATCAACTTTCACAAAAACGGTGATGATTCACTGGATCACATGATCAAGTGACATTCCTTTGTATATTCTGCCAACTATGGCATGGAATGGAAGTACTCCACTACTTTCTTTCCATGACAGAATTTCAACCTTAATTCACAAATGTTCTTCTGGTCAAAATCTTCTGGCTACTGATCAAGTAGGGAGAAGGCACTGTCATGCTCTTGGACTGACCCCAGCATCATCACAAGAGATATTGTCACTGGTGATGAATTTGATCAGCAACAAAATTCACATATGGCCATCATCCAGATGTTAGCCTGTATCTCTAAACAAAACATAATCCATACCATAGCACTGCCCTCCATTCTTTCAGTCTACAATGTCTCCACCAAGAATGATAGGTTCAGGGTTTTGTCTTGTTTCCACCATACCATGGTTTTGCTATCGACAAATTTAAGTGAAACTAGGATTCACTGGACAATACAAGTCCCCCCCCCCTAACCTTTAAACTAATCCTCCACTATTTACTTCTAGCAGTCATTGGGCCAATGAAGGATTTCCTTTTACTACATGTGCAGGTAGTAATAATAATGTAGCAAAGTTCTTTTATATTAGCCGAGACTGAACAGTAGGTGACACTGTATTGTAGTCATCAGTAGGCTGATATGCTGTGTAGGACTGCACAATCTCTCCACATGCATGCATAATCCTGAGCAGCTTCTGGTGTCCTCAGATGTTGACACTTGTTTCTAGATATGCTTCATACTAAGTACTTATTTTCTTGAATACAAGCCAATTTTTGGTACATCTTTGACACATAGCATAATCTGCTGTGATGATAAAGGAACCATCCTCTGAGCCACTACTTTTATTCCATGCTTAATTGTTTTAAGTCATACCACCTGCCTATTTTGCAACATACACAGTACCATTGTCAAATTTCTTCCTAGAAAGTGATACGCCTGATAAACTCTACTAAATATAGTTCAGATTTTCAAAATAGAGGATAATAATGGTATGGTCATGCTTGGATGAGAACTGTAAATTTTATTATTTTTTTTAAGGATTTATGTTTCACCTTCAGGAGTTATAAGAATACAATATGTTTCAATCAATAATGGGAAATACACAGACAGCCACAAGACAAGTCACTTTTTCATATTATAACACTCCCTAACCATGCAGTAGAAAAAAATTCTTGTGCAATGAAAGGTTTCTGTGTTTCTAAATTAAACTTTATAATTATCATTTTTTTCATTCAGTTCTGAAGCAATAACTGATATACACAATTTTTCCCATAAATATCCAAATTTAACCCCTATATCAAAATTCAATTTTGAAGTGTATGATTATGCAGGAGATAAAGAAAATAAAGACTCTTTTTGTGATAATAATGTATCTCACTGCACAGATGTTTGTTATTATCAAGGATTTTTGTTATAAAAGAGGGGAAATACAGAGTAAAGCTAATTGCAGTAACTAACAGGACCAGAGAAAAATGGAAGCAACTAGACCCAGGTTTAAGCTCTCAGGGATGATAAAATGAATAGTATCAATGGCACCATTTCATGTAGAGGAGGGGCAGCTTTTTTATGTTTGTTGTTGTTTGTGGTTTTATGGCACAAAAGTTCTTTCTGTTTGTATCTGGACACTTAAATGTCAACATCTGACCTTACCTTGGATTTTTATCTGCTATCAGTGTGAGATAATAGTACCAATATATAGCGATATTTGAGTACAAAATTATATTCTTGAGAATTATTCATAATTCCTGATAATCAATATTTAATTATACCTATTTCTACTACTTCAGGCAGTCCAGCCTTTGAAAAAGAATAAAAATATATATATGCCTAACAGTAATTTTCTTCTCTTTTTTCTTGATGGTAAAGCATGGCAATTAATATTTCTTCTTCACAAGCTATCCAGAGTTCAACTACAAATAGGCTTTAAAAAATAAAATAAAAAATAAAAGAGCCGATAAAAGTTAGCAGAAACTCATACATTTTCAAAACTATATTTCAGTTTTAGCACTCTTGTACTTAAGAGATATATTAAACTGTCACTAGGGCCTAAATAAGATACTAATTTTTTTCTTTTCTTTTCTTCTTAATGGCAGTGATCTCAAACAAAATCACTGTTGATTGATTCACAGGTCCAATTTTGATTAACTCACAAATATATTTTAATAATAATATTTCAATAATTTAATTTACAGCAAATAAAATGTACAGTCACTCCTTGCCAAAGTTTTTAAGCATACAGAATTAAGGCATGGTGCTGTCGTGGTAGGGCATGAAACAGGTAACATTTATAAGGCCAATTGTAAAAAATAAAAATGAAATTATAATATCATGTCAGTCTGCTGCTCTAACAACACTGCTACTAAGCCAATTCATTTGGGAAGTGCTGATACAGAGACACTCTTATCATGGAAGATATGAACTATTGCACCATACCCCTGAGCCAGCCAGTTATTATATAAAATGCCAAGATGCTATTTGAATATCTGAAGAAACATTGTGGAGGGAAATCCACCACAGAGGCATTTATGGTCAGTTGAGGATGGTTTGATCAATTTAAGCACTGCTCTAATCTTCACTGCTTAACTCGAGAAGCTACCAACACAGATGAGAAGGCAGCAAGTGAATTTTTTGATACTTTCAGGGAAATAGTAGAGAATGCCAATTACCTTCCAAATCCAGTATTTAACGTGGATAACATGGAACTTTTTTAAAGAAGAGAACCACCTCACATATGTCTCATTCTGAGGAAGAACAGTATGCATCTATTTAGCTTCAAGGCAGCTAAACATCACCTTATACTCTTCTTTGGCAGCAGTGCTTTGGGAGAAAGACATGAAGATAAAGCCTCTTCTCAAGTACCATTTTGAGACTAAAAGTTTAGACCATAGGCTAAAAGTTTAGTTTACAATAAACACCTGTTTGTCCTATCATCTGGTGGTCAAACTAAGGACTAGATGATTATAACATTTTTAATAACTGATTTGCTCATTATTTCTGTCCAGCTGTCAAGAATTATTGGGAATAAAACAAATTAGAACGTACCTACAATACAGGGTTTATTTCTACTACTAAGCATGACTTCCAATCTTCATTCACGGATAAGAGTGCTATTGCCACATTCAAGGCCAACCTTCTACCTACCTACCTACTTACATTGCACTTTTAGTCTGCTAATTAAAGATACTGATGGACAAGATAAACAATCCTGGCAGAAGACATAACACAATATATGTCTTAAATAATACTAATACATCTTGGCAAGAAGTTAGTCCTAGCTCTATGAATGGTGGAAGCTGTGGCCAGAAGTGCCAAAGACTTTCCCAGATTTGAGCAGAATATGCCAGCACAGATGATATCACAGCACTGGCCAACATTCCCAGATATGAAGAGGTCTATATGGAGAATGCAGTGGAGCTGAAGCTTCAAAGGATGCCACTGACAAACAATGAAATGTATGAGTTGCACTAAGGTTACATCCAGGAGGTTGATAGGACAGGTATGAACAGCCTAACAACCAAAATTCTTCGGCCCTGATAAATTCAGGCCTGGATCTTTTTGAGAAAAATGGCAACTGGGAGCATAACTCTGCTGTCAGAAAGGCTGTAAATTCATGTTATTCTTCCTGACAGCATCCTGTATCACCTGCCCTAAGGAATTCTGTGAGAGAATAAGGCAAGGCAATACATGCTGGTACTTTCATCAAGAGCCCATCTTCTGTAGGGCCACACTAGAAACTTTATGCTTGGAGGATGAATAACAATTGGAGTACATCTAAATTTATTAATAATGCTAAATATTATTATTAATGTTTTACTTTACTTTTTGTGTCATAATCAAAATGAGGTCATAAATACATTGGCATAACATATTTATGACCTGTGCAAAACATTTCATTTAATGTGAAAATATCAGGAACCTATCCCTTGCATAAAGTGAGGTACAAATGTATATAAATTACACAAAGAGTGAAAATTCAAACCTAGCATGAAACATGCTCAACCCTCCTCTTACAATGTTCAATCATATTCTGTAAGCATAAAAGAACTTTTTCAATATCAAGTGAAACTGACATAACTATTTGTTCAGTAGTTACCTTTAAATCTTCAAGCATCCTATCTGTTGCATAAAGTGAGGTACAAATGAATATAAATTCCTCAAAAAGAGTGAAAATTTAAACTTAATTTGAATAGCTCAAACTTGTGTTTGATAAAGTCTAGTAATCAACACATCCTGGCAGTTACATGCACATAGTGAAGCATATGGAGGCATGCACAACCCAACTGGCATGAATGTGTATGGGAGGCTAAAGGTGGATCAGCTGACAGGGATTGACAACCTAATCTCCTGCCACAAATAGACCATCATGTATTTTTTACACTGTCTCAAAACCAAATTTTTTAACTCACTGACAGTCATGTGAAATCCTATAGAATAAATTGTCACTTTGAGGTCACCGCCTTATTTAAAAGAAATTTCTCAAATTCTCAAATTTTCAAAGGAAATTTGTGGCAAAAAAGTAACTTGGTAAAAAACCCTGACTTGAGTTATTCCTCAGTGAGACACATAAATGGTTCAAATGATCAATATTTTGGTAGGGAAGGGAGGAATAAAATGGAATTTCTCAGTGTGAAACTATCTCTTTTACCTAAGGCTAATTAGCTCATCATTCTATGAAATTGTTTGTGTATTAAAAATGTTTGAGTTATGAATAGGATTTACACCAATCATCAATTTACTCAGAAAAAGTCATGACTGACTAAGCTATCTAAAAATTTCACAATTTCCTTCAATTTTGAAAATTTCTTAAATTGTGTGTAAAATAATGAGCAATTACATATTTAGAAAAATAGAGGTTTTATGATGAAAATAAATCAGCTGTAATGTAGGCTGATGTTTGATTATGAAGTATCACAGACTAATAGAATATATCAAGCTTGTTAAAATGATCACTAACACCTTTAAAGTGAAATTTGTGTCATTTACATTACATAGAAATCAAACCTTAATGTGCAGAGATAATGGGTACCTTTATAGAGAGTTGATTTTTATATGAAATTTTATCAATTGTTGATTAATTTATTATAGCTATTGTGATGTGCATCTCAGACGCACAGAATGTACTATAAATGATTGTTTACTGTATATCTGTCATTTAATATAACTGTAACATCCACTGTTTTTGTACTGTTTGTAACTTAACGTGGTTTCAACTTTAACTTCTAATCTCGGCTGTTTTTAGGGGAAAACTAGTTTCTGAACTATGAATTATTGTTCAATAAAAAACATTATCATTACCTCCAAAAACTAATAATAAAGCAATTTGTTGATCATATATCTGCTTTAACTTGTCAAGGCTGAATATCTAAAATACAACTTCCAATCATACACAGATTTTAATCTAAAAATGCATAATAACTAATATTGCACAACACAATGCAAAGTTTCAGTATAACAGCAAACATACTATACCACAAATTTTTTTGTAACAATAAAAGATATATCTTTAGAGAAAAGATTTTTTGTTAAGCATTCATTTGCATTTAACTATTTTATTATTAACAGAGATTAAACTATCTTACCAAACCCTATGTGAGAACTGTGTTTTTTGGCATATAAAAGAAAAAAAGGAAAGAAAGGGGGAAGGAGAAGATTTTCTGAAATTGTTAAATTCACATAAGCAAGCAATGTTATTGATACATATGCGGCAAACGTCAAATCATAAAAGCCCATACTAGAAAAAACATGAGCAGCTGCTTTTGTAACATAACAAAATCATCTTGCTTCATTCAAGAATATAGTTAATAAAGATTGAAAAACTCAAAAATAAAATTAAAACCTCTACTTCTAATATGTTGAGAAGTGCTTAAAACTCTAACCTACAATCGCAAATGAATAACTTGCAGCTCTTCATCAAGTGTAAACAAACTGTTATAAACTCATGCTCATGCCAAAACACTTTCTTGCTTTAATAAGTGAAAAGCTATAATAAAGACTATATCAATCTTATAAAGTAATAAATACTATAGCTACAATTACAAGTATTTCTTGAAGTTCTCAATCACTATCTAGATTTTAGAAGTACTTAAACAGAAGCTTCTAAACTATGAAAACATTGCTAGTTGCTAATCTAATGTTCAATCTATGGACATATCCAAAAAATATTTTAAAGTTGAAAATTGGAGGTGGGGTGAAATATATGCACTTTTCAAAATATATGCACTATCTCTGATAATTAAAGAGCATAACTCAACCAAGACACAGGAAATTAATATGATGTTTAATGCATATTACAAGTTGAATAAAATTATGAATACTAAAAAATTATACTAGCTGAAATTCTCTAAGGTTTCACATTCTTAATAATTTCAACAGAAAGAAAATTTTCCTACATGACTAACAATTTATAGGTAAGATTTTAGCCATAGCATTTATTTTTAAGTGATATTATTCACTCTCTGTGACAACTGAGAAAAAAGAAAACAGGAAATAATCAAGCAAGTTACAAACAAAATGGCATGAGTACAAATTATTTTTAAATATAACATACTGCAATATGCTGTTAAATCTTATAAAACTAAAGGCTGGCTTAAACTTCAAAATTATTAATATGTTTTGTGAGAATTTACCAACATCTTAAAATTAGATTCAAAAGCACACCCTCACTAGCAAACAATAATAAGAAGACAAAATTCTTGATAGTGAAGTGAGTCCTCCAGACCCATATACAGCACTCAAGATGTGGCCTAACCAAGGCCTTATACAACGGGATAATTAACTCCTTATCCCTGCTAGCAAAATTCCTGTATATCATTGCCAAAACCCCATGGGCTATCCTGGCAGCCTGTCTGTACTGCTCAGAGAACTTCATATCTGACTGCCCAATTTTCCTCAGATCCTTTTCATTTTCCACTACCCTGAGTGTAGTACGCCACGCAGTTGGTATGGTATATCATTCCTAGGACTACTGCATCCCATATGCAGTACCTTGCATTTGTCAATGTTATTTACAATTAAATAGTAATAATTCATGATTTATTACAAAAAAATGGGCAAAAAGCAATGACTTTTATGTGCAAATCAAGAACATTTTGCTTCAGCACATCCACCATACTGCCCATTCATTCCTCCAATCAGTGCACAACAAGAAACAATATCCCGCAAATGGATAGCCTAGTGATACGCATGAAAAAAAAATAAATAAAATAAATAATAATAATAAATAACTGCTGGATTTCTCTTGTTCTTATTATAATGAAACTTTGGAAAGTGTGACAAAATCAATCTAAAAGAGCCAAATATAAAATTTCATTAAAAAATCCATCAGTTGAGTGTAGAATTATAACATGTGGGCAAATGGATGGACAGGCAAAAAAATAATAATTACCGAATTTCAATTAGTCCCACACAGTTCAATTCAAGATGGTTTGAGAAATCTTTCTAAAAGAGCCAAATGTAAAATTTCATTAAAATCCATCCACTGGGAGTCAAGTTATTACATATGGATAGACAGATAGTGAAGACAACAGGCACTTTACACGTGTTAACGTGCCTAAAAAAAAAAAAAGTAGTGTAGCTCTTAAAATTTTCAGTCAAGGTAGATCAAAGCAATGCAAATCAGAAACTGTCTCTAAGACTTCAAAATGTTAGATACTGACAATGTCTAAACATATAGGGGAAACATTAATACTTGTACAATCAAGGAAGTGTGTGTCCAGTAAAGAAAATTATCATATTTTATTAAATATCATGGATGTTAAAATTACAGTACATGTAATTTTCTCCACAGTAAAAGATTGCAACAAAGTTTTTTCCATGCTATGAGTACTGAAATGTCACACTGTCACATGGGATCATTTGTTGCTTACAAAATATTAATTGTACTTGAAGGGAATTATCTCAGTTTGTACACAGCAAGTAAGCAAGTGAATTGCCATTAAGTTACTATGTGCACCAATTTCACACTGTAGAGGAACTTCGTGAATGCACTGCTACACAGTGGAGAAACAGGTTGTTATTTATTTAAATTGTCTGCCCTTTCTCTATACTACAGTTTAAGCTCTTTTTGGGCATAACTGAGATGATGCTACTTGTAAAATTATTACCTCCCACAGCAAAAGGCCTTTGTCCTTAATTGGCTGAGCTTTTGTTGTTTGTTTGTTTGTTATTTGGTTTTTAGGAGCATTAGCAACTAAGACCATATTGTTCCGGGGATATGCGGTGGTCATTCCCCTGACCTTTCCGCATCCTCCATATTTGGTAGTCAAGGGCTTGAACCCCGGTCTAATCAAGAAGTGTGTGCTACGCACTGCTGCTCCTGCCCACCTGGCTATGTAGGCACTGGTTGAGCTTTTAAAACTTTCTCTTGTTCATTAATGATACAAAGAATAGATCTGAGGACTACTGTGTCACCAAACGTCTCATACATTGTAAATATTCTCATCACTGGGTATCCAATACCCATTTCCCCACTGCAAAAAGGTCAAAACCATGGAGGATGCAAGTCAGGAAACAAACTGAGCAACAGTGAATTTTATAGTGTGCAGCCTCTTCTATTTCTCCTTCCTCTCTACAAACTGTTTTCCACTCTCAGTCAGATGCCTTTTCTTAAAAAAAAAAAAAAAAAAAAAAAGGAAAATATTTTTGATCTCTAAAATGAAACTGCAGTATGGGAAATGGCATACATTTTAAATAAAAAGCATTGCATTTTTCCACTAGAGCAGTGCTGCTTTTTTTTTATTTGAATTGCAATACAGAGGAAACTCATAATGAAGTGTCATAAATATGAAATCAATGCATTGCACAACAGATGTCATCTTTTAACGGCACAAAAAAGCAATACTGTTGTACAAGTTGGCATTAATGATGCCAAGAGTATATCTGAGGACTTATGCAAGTTAGGATTAAATTTGAAAGTGTCTGTAATTCTGCCTATATGCTATAGAAGGGAGTACATGAGAGCCTTGCCAATCAATTTTGCTCTGGAAGGACTGTGCAAGGCTCATGGGGTAGAATTTTCCACAGCATGGTCTGTGCTTATTAACAGGAGAAACTGTTTTACAGGAATGGGATATACTTAAATAGAATAGGTGCAAGGATATTTGCTGATGCTATTGATGCAGTATTAGGTGGGTCTGAAACTGCTAGCTTGGGAGAGGGAATAACAGACTACAAAATGGATTAACTAGAGCTACAGGCAGTGGTGAAAGTGATTCTTGCACTGCTTCTATTGGAACATGAAGTAGTCTGGAAAGCAATGTATCAGGAATTTCAAGCACTACTGTGTGTCATCATGAAACAAGTAAATATGTGGGCCATGTTAGGGTAGTAAGGTGCAGGTATACTACTTGCACATACATTAATGCTATAAACATAACACTGGGAAAATGAAAATGAAAGGAATGTATTATAGCCCTAATGACTGCAATGAGTATAAGAAACAGCTATACAGACAAACAGAGTGGGCCAATAAATCAGAATGTTTTATAATGGGAGATTTTAACTTTCCAGGTATTGACTAGAACTTGTGGGTTGGTCACTGGTCAGAGTAGCAAGAATTTTGTGAATTTATTGGATGTACTGTCTTTTGCTTCCTCTTGTTGCCTCTCTAATAGCATTAGAGAGGCAACAAGAGGAAGCAAATACTCTTGATCTGATTATCAGCAGCGATTCTTTGTGCATTAAGAATCTGCAGGTAAAAGACCCACTGGGTGGCAGAGATCACAGTATACTGATGTGGGATTTACTTAAAGACATAACTACTGTCAAGAGTAAAGGGAAGGGCAACTTCAATGGTCTCAGATGGTTTTTAAAAATTCTATGCAGTGAGACCAACTGAGAATGTTACCAACGGCAAATTCTAAATGGAAAGTATTTGGGTAAGTAATCACAGAAGCTACTTGGCTTTTCATACCAATTAAAAATACTTTTCAAGGCTTAGAGCTAAATGGATATCAGATGAACCGATGAGACTTGTGGCAGAGAATAAAAATGCATGGAATGCATATAAACTATCAGTTGATACAGAAGCATACACAGGTAGATATAAATTAGTCTGTAATCAAGTCACAAAGGAGGTTAGGCAAGCTAAGGCAGATTATGAGAAGTCTCTGGCAAAGAATGCTAAGAAAATCAGCAAAGATATCTTTACTTATATTAACAGTAGAAGGAAGGAGTTGAATCACATTGGTCCACTTGATGTCAGTAGTTTAACTGTTGATGATCCTGCTCAGGTGACTGACAGGCTGAATACGTATTTTGCATATGCATTCATACATGAGGAATTCTTTAGGGAGGGAGATGCCAGACTTTAGAACTTTATCGAACTTTAACAGGAGCTAAATGACTTTGTGATAACTGAGATGAAAGTGGAAGAGAAAGCTAAACACAAAAAGGCACCTGGGGTGGATGCAATCTATCCAATTATATTAAGGGAGACAGCAAAGGAGGTAAGTAAACCCTTAGCTCTAATTATGAGAGCTTCTCTGGATTAAGGGAAAGTTCCTATTGACTAAAGGTGTGCAAATGTATCCCCAATTCATAAAGGGGAATCAAAAGGTGACATGAGCTACACACTGGTTAGCTTAACATCTATTCCAGGGAAAATAATGGAATCACTGTAATGGAAGTGTAAAATAATGGAAGGTGGTTAATGAGAGTACTCAAGGTAAACAGGCGCCTCCGTAGCCAGGTGGGAAGGAGCAACAGTGCGTAGCACACGCTTCTTGATTAGACCGGGGTTCGAGCCCGTCACCACCAAATACGGAGAATGCGGAAAGGTCAGGGAATGACCACCGCATATTCCCGGAGCAATATGGCCTTAGTTGCTAATGCTCCTAAAAAAAAAAACCAAACCAACCAGATCAAGGTAAACTATTTCAATAAGATTGAGGAAAATTGGGTTAATGGGCTGAGAAATAGCAATAGAAGTTTAACATTGACAAATGCAATGTACTGCACATGGGTAACAGTAACCCCAGAATATCTTATCAACTGTGTGGTACAACACTCAGAGGTATGGGGAATGAAACCAACATGGGGGGGGTGTAACTGTGTCAGACATGAAATCCTCTGAGCAGTAGAAGCATGCTGCCATGACAGCTCATGGAGTTTTGTCAATGATATACAAAAATTCTGTTATCAGGGATAAAGTGGTGATTATCCCAGTATACAAGGTAATCATTAGACATCGCCTTGAATACTGCATACAGCTCTGGAGTCCTCATTTTAGGAAGGATCTTATTGAGGTGTTTAAGGCTTTGAATGAATTGAGCAAGCTCAATGCTCTTTCTCTTGCTCAGACTACACATGAGAGGTCATAAATTAAAATTGAGGAAGGATGGTTTCAGGATAGATGTGTGGAAATTTGCCTTCAGCCAGTGGGTGGCTGATTGTTGGAACACACTTCCATCAATGTTGTGCAAGTAGAAAGTTTGAATAAATTCAAGACAGAACACTAGACCAGAAGTTCCCAAAATTTTATACCTTAAGCTCCCCTAAAATTTTTCATAAATTTCACACACCTCCCAAGTTTCAGAACAAATGCAAATAAACACATTTGACATAAAATTTATCTATGAATATACAATCTTTTATAAATTAATATATACTTCAATACATTTAATCTCCAAGTAATAAAATACAAACAATAGAAACCCCTGGATTAGTGCGACAGTTTGTCCAAATTTCGTTAAAAAAGTGCTTTATGAAAACAAGTGCCTCTGCCCCAAACCAAGTGAGCTCCCTCCAGGGACATGCCCCACATTTTGCCAACCTCTGAACTAGACAAATTATTGGAGGGGATGGACAAGTAATGTGAGCTTCTTTTTTTTTTTTTTGGCTGATGCTTTATAACCATGCTTTTTTGCATCATTTGCCGCTACTAATACTACATAGATAATATGAATATAAAGTACATGTATTCTACAGATGGTTTGTGTTTTGCTGGAGGAAACGGTAATTAAATTTTCAAAAAAAAAAAAAAAAAAAAAACAGAAGTTCCAGTTCCAGGAGAAAAAAACAAATATGAGATACAAATAAATGGTCAGACCACATTTTGAATATTGTATGCCTCACTACAGAAAAAATATTATCTTGCTTAAATGGGGGTGGAGAGGAGGAAGGGGGCTGAATGAAGACTAGTGAATGAAATGAGATATTCTTTCAGGAAGAGACTCCAGTTCTGTAAGCTACAAAGTTTGGTAACAAGGCATCTGCATGACTGCGGTGTTTAAGGCTTTAAAAGGGATAGGAATATACAGTGAAACTTCCCTTTAACGGACAGCCATGGGGAACGAAAATCTGTCCGTTAGAGAGAAGTGTCCGCTAACAAGAAGTCTGAGGGAGAAAAAAAAAAAAAAAGAAAAGAAAAATCGTTAAACGTTTAATGTAAAATAAAATTAAATTATATACAGATTTTGCACAATATTTTTGTAAATAATATACATACAATTGTGCTATGCATATTATGACTTTATCTTAAGAAAAATACATACAGTAATCACTTATTTTCTTCTGCACCTTCTTCCGGCTGATAATTTTGTTTTCAACATTTGTTTGGAGTGAAGAAACCATCAAAAGTCCTTCAGTATCTTCTTCAGCGGCTAAAAACATTTTTAAACGATTGATTTGTATGAGCGCGTCTTCTATTTTCATCGGTGGTTCGTCGTTAATATGTTCTTCGACAGAATGACCTCCTTCCATTTCTTCATCCTCATGAGGAACTTCTTGAAAAATATCGATGATAATGTCGTTGATATCTATAGCACCATCTTCTGTAGTGAGGTTCGAGTCTATATCTTTGTAGCCAAGATCACTTGTAGCTGAAGTATTGTACATTATCAATAAAGGTTGAAGTTCTTGTTCTTCTTGGTGCTCCACATTGCTGTTCACAACTTCAATTTTTGCGTTTGAGAAGCTAGACTTTACAAAACAGTTCACGACAGTTTGTTTTCTAATTGCGTTTACTGAAGAGGAAATCCACTGAATCGCATCTAGGATGCCGATTTTCTTTGCAAGGTCACTCGCACATGTTACATCGTTCGTGTTTGCAATGAGATGTCTTAAAACATGTTTTCTGTAGTGAAGTTTAAAATTTTTTATTATCCCTTGATCCAAGAGCTGACACTCTGCAGATGTGTTTGGTGGCAGAAAAACAATCTGAATGTTGGACAATTCAATGTGCGGGTGAGATGCAGCATTATCCATGAAAAGAATAATTTTTCTGTTTTGACGAATCATGTTTTGGTTAAAGTGACTTATCCATTCGCTCATGATATCTCGTGTCATCCACGCTTTTTTATTAGACTTCCAGTCAACATTCAAAAGATTCAACTTTATGCCCTTGAAACAACAAGAATTTTGTGGTTTTCCTATAACAAGAGGTTGTTCAAAGTCTCCCAGCATATTTGTACACAATAGTACAGTCAAGCGTCCTTTAGAAATTTTTCGGCCCTGACACTTTTCGTTTTTTAGACTCATTGTTTTTTCAGGAAGAGCTTTAAAAAACAACCCTGTTTCGTCACAGTTGTAAATATCCTTAGCTTCAAAATCACGACATAAATCTTCCAATTTAACGGTCCACTCTGTTACAACCCCAGTATCAACAGATCCACCTTCACCACTTACGGTTTTCCAAGAAATTTTATGCCGAGTTTTGAACTTGTCTACCATCCCACAGAAGCTTTGAACTCATTTACTACCATAGATTTCGCAACCTCCAAAGCCTTTTCCCTAATAATACGCTCATTAATGGGAATTTTTTTAGCACGTGCGCCGACAAAACCACTCGTACGTAACATTGTCAATTTGAAGTCCAACAGTTTTCGGGAATGATTTTTGAACCTGATAATTTCCGTGTTGCCAAAATTGTTCGAGCAGTTCATTTTTTTTCTTTAGGATGTCGCTTACCTGCGTCTTCCCGATTTTGAATTTTGCAGCGAGAGTGCGAACACTATTTTTTTGCCGATCATACGCATTAATGAGTTCGCCTTTATCTTTTAAAGTTAAATGTTTACGAGAAGACATTGTGCACTTCACACGACACTGAACAAAACTGAAAACTGAAACTGAAAAGACTGACCAAATTCTCCCTCCCTGCACACACCGAATTCATCAGAAGTTTTACACGTGCCTTAAAATTCTTGAAAAAGGGTTTAGAACCACGACCTAAGCCTTGATAAAATTCGGAGAATCGGAAATAGAAAATAAACACACGATTGAGGCAATACATGGAAGAAAAGTTCCTAGAAAAAGGGCCGTGAGCTCTCCTGCAGTCCGTTATGGGGAGATCAAATTAAGTGCTAATCTAAACGAAACAGTGCAAATTGCTTGTCCGCGTCCGTTACAGAGAATGTCCGCTAGACAGAAGCTCAAAACACGTTAAAACCAACAGAGGTGAGTGTTGGGGAATTTGAAAATGTCCGTTGTAGAGAGATGTCGGTTAAAGAGAGGTGTCCGTTAGGAGAAGTTTCACTGTATATATATATTTTTATTTTATTTTAATTCCCCCCCCTCGGACAGTGGTTTTCAACCGGGGTATCGCAACAACATTCCAGGTTGTTTGTTTGTTTGTTATTTGGTTTTTAGGAGCATTAGCAACTAAGGCCATATTGCTCCGGGATATGCGGTGGTCATTCCCTAACCTTTCCGCATCCTCCGTATTTGGTGGTGACGGGCTCGAACCCCGGTCTAATCAAGAAGCGTGTGCTACGCACTGCTGCTCCTTCCCACCTGGCTACGGAGTCACCAGAACATTCCAGGGGTGCCACGTAATTTGGGTTTAAGTTACTTAAACTTATTATTATTTTTTAATTTATATGTTTATTTCATTATAAAAAGGTGTACAGTATCTTTTTAATGTTGTGGTGATCTATAATTGATGTTTACTTAGTACCTCTATATAAAGAATAAAATTATGTACTGTATATATATATAATTTGTATTATGAAATGTAATTTTTATAATTATATTATTGTAATAAATATCATATAACATATATTTTTTAATATTACTTCTCCCTTCCTGTTGGTTTATTTTATTTTACGTTATTTTCATGTTTTCGCTCTACAGTTTTTGCCATACTACTGGCTTATGTTTTATTTTATTTTGTTTTATTTTGAATTATTGGATATATCTGGGCTTCATGTGGAGGATGTGCATTTTGCTGTCTCTAATGATAGCTTAATATTTATTTTTTTATTTATTTTCTTATTTTATATTAAACTTTTAAGCCATTATTTAAATATAAATCAGTGGTAGTAGTGGGTTGATATGCTAAATAAGCAGCGCCTGTGCTGCCATCTATTCTTTTCTTTTATATAAGCTGGCTAAGCTTACATTATGTCAGTGGTGTGGCTCTGCTCTAGAGTGCTGTCTGTTCTATAAATTATTTCTCACTGCATAAGGACCACCGCCGTGCAAATCCTCTGCATTTGTGGATCGATCGGAGGAGGAATGGGTGGTTTGGTTCTTCGATCTTTTTGCCTTTGCAACGATTTGTATAGCGATTGAAATGCAGCGATTCCATGACCATTATTGGCCTCGTGGTCCTCTGTTGATACGGGGCATAATGGTCAGTGTATTATTGATATTTTGTTTTTCTCTTAGTAGTTCTTTTAACCCCTTTTTTGGTGATATTTCACGTTTTTTGGAACTGGTACCTTCGAGGGGAGTACCGCTAAATTATATTATAATTGGCATTATTTTAAATTTTATATCAGTTTTATTAATTGGATTTAAAGTGCTAAATTATATAAGGGACTATCGGCTACTGTTTATGTCTTATTACCTTTACTTCTCCCTCCCTGTTGGTTTATTTTATTTTACGTTATTATTATGTTTTCACTCTACAGTTTTTGCCATACTTTTTCACTCTATATATTTTGCCATACTGTTTTATTTTAAATTATTAGATATATAATAAAAAAAAAAAAAAATATATATATATATATATATATATATATATATATATAATAGGAGCAATTTATAAATATTTTATATAAAGTAATATAATGTAATATAATCCAGATCGGATTAGTTACTTGGGCGATTTGATCTACAGGTATATTGTGGTCAGCATGTTAAATTACATAAGTTCGCATATTTATACATATATTGATTCGGTTTTTTACATTTTCGGCCTCTACCAATATAACTAACATAATATCCGATTAAATAGCATGTACCTATTTTACTAAGGCTATAATAAAAAAAAAAAATATATATATATATATATATACACGGATATATACAGAGAGAGAATCAGATCTACCAGGCAAAAAATTGAGTAAGGGTGCTGCAAAATAAAATAAACTACTTAGGGGTGCCGTTATTAAAAAAAGGTTGAAAACCACTGCCCTTGGATGATGAAATTCAAATCAAGAAAAGACTGGACGTAAAAAAAAATTGCCTTCAGTCAAACATTACTCAACTTGATTGGAACAAGCTACCACCTATCCTTGTGCAGTGATAGAACTTATACATATTTAAAGAGGATTATATCTATATATATTTAGAGTATATAAAATATAAAACTAAGGAGAGATTTCTTTTTTCATATTTATTAGTTATTTATATATTATTTTAATTTTATTTTTTTGATGAGATAAGCTATATAAGCTTAGCTTCCTCACTGCTCTGTCATTTTTTAATATGAATACTATAAGGAAATGACTGTAGTCCTATTCTGTAGAGTTGTCATTATACTCTTTTTGAATGCATATACACAGTGTTAAAGGAAAAAGGCAAACTTTCCAAAATGTTTACAAGATTTTTGCATAATTATATTCAGAATAAAATTAAGTTGTGACCAAGTGGAGCAGACATTATAATTTTACTTGCGTTTCAATCATCTCATGTAACATTAACATCAGAAAAAACATCATCTTGGCCATGATGACAACTGCAGCATGTGCCAATGACTAGCAGTGGTTTTGACAGATAATGCTACATCTGGGGGAGAAGCAAATTGTTGATCTGCATCAATTTGAATATATAGTATATCAAAAGGATAGAGAAATCACATTACACTTTGTGATTCAGTTCTAGCAGTTCTTGCACTACTTGGATCAGTTTCAGCACAATTAATTTTTAAACTAAAACAATTCCTTTTGAAACACTCCATATATAACATACACATGATTAAGGGACACTGCACCATTTAAAAATAAAAGAAAAGACCCAGCAAAATTCAAACAAGACTAAGCGGAAGGTGGTTGTTCACCACTTCTACATTTGTATCTTTGCCAAAGATAAAAAAAAATGGTAACAGATTATGTATTAGTATTTTTTCTGAATAGTAAGTCTTGCGAGGACAATTTTCTATGCACATATACAAAAAAGCAGATATGACAAAACAGGTCTATATAAAAAATAAAAAGTTGTCATTAAAAGCAGGCATAATATAATAGCTCTACATAAAAAAAAAAAAAAAAAAAACTATTATTTACAAATAATAATACAGCAATAAGTCCAGGTTGTTTTTCTTTTTTATTCTTCTTTTTTTTTTTTTTTTTTTTTGGTTTGTGCTAATGATTGATTGAAGAAACAGAAGCATGCTGAAAGTTTTAAAATAACAATAAAATAAAATAAAAAGGCAGAAATAAGACCTTTACATTTTTGCACTTATGTCAGTTAAGTAAAAATATAATTATGTCAATAAATATATGTTAATTAATGAAACTAATAGTGTGGCATAACTAAGATGCTCAGTGACTATTTTATTCACTGACTAATATTTCTATGATTAATTCAAATTAATGCTAGTAACTAACTATTGTATCCATTATACTGAAAAATTAGTCCTGTATTAATTGTATGTTTTTTATTATCTTTTGTTTTTGGCATACTGAATTGATTCCTATTTCTTCATTACTGAATATTTTAACATGTAACAATTTAAACTCACTCTCACACACACACACACACACACACACACGTGCGCGCACAGCATTGTAAAAACCCATTTCTATAGGAAAATTCAATAATCTTATTTAGAACCATTAGTAGGAGGACACTGACAAGAACATATCTTGTTAGCAGCAATTAGTCTGTTGTGATATCTGCCTGATTCTGTTTGTGTTAGATCACAATTTCATTGTTTTTGTTTGTCACTCTTTTGGTATGGGTTATTTGGTAGTAAGGATGCCAGTCTAACAATGGAAGAGAATGCTCAGCTGGTAATACTGCTTGATGCTGCCAAAAGCAAAAGCCAACCCATGTGGTCCTTCGGAATTAACTTTAACATTCTACATTTTAAGAATAGTAGAAGTTTTGCAAATATGCCCTGCCTTTTTTTTTTTTTTTTTTGTTAGTTGTTGGCGCATCAGCTTTTGTGACCATAATGCACCTCCAAAGGTTTTAGCACTACTCTGATCCAAGCCCGAGGCGGGATTCGAACCCGCGACCGTTGGGTTGCCAGGCAAGCACTTTACTCACCTGGCTAGCCTGGTGGGCATGCCCTGCCCTGGATGTCCTCAAACATCCAAGAGAAACAAATGCATTTCAGCTACATCAGCCAACTCTATCTATGTTTCACTGCTATGCATATTTGAATTGCACTTATTTTATTATGATTTTCGAGAGAATAATGTCAAATTTGAAACATCGTGTAAAATCATATTTGCAACCACTTATAAAAACCTGCTTCTGCAACTGTGGAAGTGATACATCAGGTTTACACAGAGGATTCTCCATCTTGTACTATCGTGTTTAAATGGCACTATAAATTCAAAGAGGGAAGAACAAATTTAGCAGATGATGAATGTGCTAGAAGACCTTTAACTGGCCATATGCTACTGACAGGAAAAAATTGGAACAGCTGGCCAACTCATGCATGAGAACTGCTCTGTGACTGTTGATAAACTCACAAATGCTTTTGAACTTTTCACATGAATGCTGCCATAGAATTTTAAGCAATGATTTGATTTGAACATGCATCAGGTTGTCATTAGGTTGATATTCTGTGCCAGCATGTGTTGCCTCTGATGTTTACCAATAATAGTCAACAAATTATATGCTTTTGATTTTCTTCCTCCCAAAATATGGTACATCTCATAGTCAGATGAGCAGAATCCAAATTTGAAGTTAGATATTATGAAAAACAGCATAAAAATATAGTCAATTCCTTTTCATTTGCTTTTGTAAATGTTCAGGAACCTCTCTAATCAATGTCCAGTCTGCTAACAGTGAGCTTTTGCCCTCCATAGTAACATTCCTCCATGGTAGTAAGGCTGGAAATGTTCATAATGCTCATCACTAATGGATCCTATGTTACCTGGAAAAGGTAACATAGGATCCATTAGTGATGAGAATGGAGGGAAGAGTATTTTCAGTGTATTTTCAATTCACAGCAAAAACTATAAAAATAGCATGAGTTTAGTAACGTGTAACAACATGAACTCGCACACTTGTAACTGAATGATTTATTAATGTGGAAAGTTTGCATTATATATTTGCCTGACATGCTGGGAACAGGTGGGGTAGAAAAACATACAAACTACCAGAACTTGACCACAGCAGCAAGATTTAGAAAACTCCTAGCTACAGAATTTCTCAATGAGCAGTCCAACTAATATAAACAGACATATTCTAGTCTCAGTACAGGAAAACTAAAATATGAAATACCTTGCAAACTGAGGATACTAATAAAATAATGGGCTGCATATTCTAAACCAGTATTAAAAAAATATGCCTAGTCTATCTTATTTTTATTGCGAAATTGTTTCACAGTTATTCAGTGCAATCAATGCAACAAGCAGATAGCCATCGAAACCTAAAATTACAAAAGGTATCACATGGCACATTTAGTTGTTCTGCATCAAATAATTAAATTAAACTAGACCAAGCAAAATAAAAAGTGTATCTGGGGGAAGTTCAGAACTGAACTTCCCCCAGATACACTTTTTATTCTTCATTTTAATTTATTTTATGTTCATTTTAATTTATTTTATTCAGCATGTACCTTCCTGTAACAACCTTGTGTAAGAATGTTCACAATTTACAAAAGCATTCCCACTACCATCTCAGCCAACTGTTTTCAACCAGGGAATTCAGGGTGGTTGGACTGTTTAGATTAATGTCAAGTAGGCTAAGAGATATTGGTGCATGTAATTATACCAAGGTTAGTTTTATTTTATTTTGGGATGAAGAAGCTTAGGAATGCCTCTAGACTCAAGGATTGTCCATTAGGGTTATGTGAAAATGTTGGACAATTACAAAGTAAGGTGACCGATAGTCTGTGGCTCACTTTACTCATTTTTGTAAGAATGAGTTCTAAGCACAATTTGCCTCTCAAAGATTTCTTTTAGCAACTGTTTTTGTGAGTGTTGAGATAAGATGTAACTGCGCCCTCCAGTTAGGCTATAGTGCTAAAAAAAATCCCTATCAACCCTCACCCCACCTTTGTCATCATCAGCTATTTTCAACATTTTCAATCCACTGCAGGATGAAGACCTCTCCAGCAACTTTCCAGTTTGTGTTGTCATGTGCTGGAGGGTTTGGTCTTTTCCTCTTCATGCTAACCAGGCGTTTTGAAGACAACCACTCTACACATGTTCATTGCTATCAAAGTGATGTAACAGGACTTACCATCAAGGTGTGCTTGGGTGGATTTTAGGGAGGCAGGCCAACTGGACTTCCCCCGAATATTCAAAATTAGAAAGATATTGAAGAATTAAGGAAAGATCCAACAGTGTTTTAGACTGAGTGTCTGATAACACACAGAATGCCTGTTCCCCCTCTAAGCTCCTTCAACCCATGAACAGTACTAAGTACTATAAGGTGTAATAACTTTCATGTTTGGGATTTTCATAAAAAAAAAAAAAAAAAAAAAACTCTTTTGGAGAGAGCTGTTTATTTGAAGGTATTAATAGAAGTGGCAACTCATCAATAACCAAAGGCCAGCTACTTATAAGAGAACTAAAACAAAGGGAAAAAATACTTCTTTTTCACAGACTTAGGCTAGTAAAACTTAGTCTGGAACAATTCCATTGTCTTAAACTAGAGAAAAATTATTATTAAATAGAATCTTTCTTGAATATACTTTACTACATATAAGGAAAAAATCAAGTTAAACATTTCTTGTTAACCAGAAGCTGCAGAAAATATCAGTAATTAGTTAAGAAGTATAAATAAGCTACCATTATTCAAATATTATGATTTTAAAATGCTAAATATGCTCCAGACCATTTAAAACTGAAAACTGGTTGCATTCCACATTTAATTACATGATACTTATATTGCGAAAATCATAATAAAATATATTTAATTTCATGTTTTTAACAAAATACTCAGTTGTAACAGAATAAAATAAATTCACTCATGTGGTAACTTGCTTGCGTAAAAGAGTGAGCTCTTTGATTGGTTTTTAAATACTGATTGCCATGCACACATTGGTTGTTTTAAAGCTGAAATACTGTAGAGGATAAACTTTTTCTTAACTGAAATTATATTGAATAAACTGAGACAGGGCCCATATTCTGTGAACATATTTTCTACATTAAACTTTATCTAGATATATTGATAACTGATAATCATTTGAGTGGGTACTCTGTGCTGCAACAACAGAGATAAAGCCAATTAATTCTTTCTTCACTGCTCATTTTGCTAGAACAAATAACCTCAACTACATAACTAAAATAAATAACTGAGGAAATGCCGCGAGCTAGGCCACAATGTCTATGTGTCTGCAATTCTGCCCAGACACGATAGGAGGGATTATATGTTAAGAGCCTTGTGGATTAACTCAAGACTTGAAGGAATCTGCAAGGCTTTAGGGGGGAAATTTCTATCAGCATGGCCCACACTTGTAGGTAGAAGGAATCTGTTTTGTAGAGACGGGATACACTTAAACAAAGGTGGTGCAAAAGTTTTTGCCAGTATTATTGAGGATACCTTAAAGGTTCAGGGAAACTGCTAGCTTGGGGGGATGTGGGTAATACTGACACGCGTTTATCTGATAATATTGATCACAGTAACTCTTGCACATACCTTAAGAGTTCTTATCTGCTACCCCAACTGGACATATTACCTAGATGTTCTGGGGGCAGAAACGTTTCACGTGAGCGGGTAGCTAATATCAGGGAAGAGAGCCTAAAAAACTTCATGGGTCGTGTTAGGGTTGTTAAATATACAAGAACTGTAAATTTTAATTGTTTATACAGTAACATTAGAAGTGTCGTCGATAAAATGAGCGAATTCGAACTGCTGGTTAAAACAAGTAACGTGGACATAATAGGGCTTACAGAGACGTGGTGCCACCCGGAAATTGGGGATGATGAGTTTAAGTACGGCTTGTATAATGTACTTAGGAAGGATAGGGTAGATAGAAGGGGTGGTGGCACTCATCGTCGCACTCAGGCTGCTTCTTATCAGAAGCAGCCTGAGTGCGACGATAGCTTTCCCAGATTCAGACATTCACATGCTAGTATAGAGTCTGTATGGTATGAGATAGTTGGAAACAAAGGTATAATGCGAGTAGGAGTAATCTACAGATCAGGTGATTGTGAAGATTATGACAAAAGCCTCTACATGCAAATGGAATGGGCAAGTAAGCGTCAATGTCTTATTATGGGTGATTTCAATTTGCCTCTAATTGATTGGAGTAAATGGGAAGGAAACTCGACAGGGGGAACAAAATTTTTAAATCAACTAGATGACTGTTATTTGTATCAACATGTCATGGAAAGTACTAGAGAAAAGAATATCCTAGACCTCATCATCACACATGAATCAGATGACATAACAGGGTTGACAGTAGAGGAACCAGTAGCAGGAAGTGATCATGGAGTTCTACGGTGGATGATGACGAGAGAGGTAGCAGAAGTAAAAGGCAAAGGAATGGGTTTTAATTTCAGAAAAGGAAATTACGATGCCTTAAGGTACAACATGGCCTCTATTAACTGGATAAATATCGTGCAGAAAATGAATACATTTGAACTGTGATACGCTTTTAAAACATTAATCACAGATGCCGTGAATGCGTATATACCATTAAAAAAATACTCCACGAGGAGGGTTCCAAGTTGGATGAATAGTGAAGTTGCCACATTACTTGAGCAGAAAAAGGTAGCATGGAAAGGTTACAAAGCTTTACAAAGGTTCGACAGGCAAAGGCAGTTTATGAGAAATCACTAGCAAACAGAGCAAAGGGGGGGGGGGGGAATAAAGAATTCTTCACATATATAAATGCCAAGAAAAGCAGGACAAACCAGATCGGACCTTTACGTAAGGGAAAGGGGATAGTATTAAATACACCAGCTGCCGTTGCAGATGAACTCAAAGTTATTTTGCATCGATATTTACAAATGAAAAACCTTTTGTGGCAATGGGAAATTGTGGGCGCGAAGTTAAAAAATATGTAATTAATGATATTGAAATTTCGCAAGATTTTTTAATGAAATAACTTTCGAGCCTACAGACCAGTAAGGCTCCTGGAGTTGATGGAATATACCCTATAATCTTAAGGGAGGCGGCAAGTGAGTGCGCTGAACCATTGAGGGTAATTAAGTGAGCATCACTAGACTCTGGGGAGATTCCCTTGGATTGGAAAAGTGCCAACGTATCTCCCATACATAAGGGTGGCTCTAAAAGTGAAGTTGGAAATTATCGACCTGTCAGTCTGACTTCAGTAGTAGGGAAAATCATGGAGGAAGATCAAGGGTGGAATTCAGGATCATTTGGATCGAATTGAAATTCTCAAGGATTCTCAGCATGGTTTTGTAAAGGGAAAATCATGTTTAACAAATCTGGTTTGCTATTTCAGAAGGATCACTCACGAGCTGGATTTAGGGAATAATTTCGACATTGTTTATTTAGATTTCAGCAAAGCGTTTGACTCAGTCCCACATGAGCGGTTGCTTTATAAGCTGGAACAGGTTGGAATCACTGGGAAAATCCTTAGATGGATAGAAGGATGGCTTCAGGGCAGGAGGCAGAGGGTTGTGATAAATGGCTATTCCTCAGATTGGGTTGATGTAAGAAGTGGGGTTCCCCAAGGATCAGTATTAGGACCACTGTTGTTTTTAATTTTCATAAACAACATTGATGAAGGGATAGTGGACGTGATGTCTAAATTTGCAGATGATGTTAAAATTGGTAGAGTAGTTAATGATCACTGTCAAGCTGAGCTTCTTCAGAGAGACCTAGATAGACTTCAGGAATGGTCAGAAAAATGGCAGCTATGCTTTAATCCAACAAAGTGTAAGGTATTACACCTGGGAAACAGTAATCCCAAAATAACTTATTCACTTGGTGGAGTTCAACTAAACCCAGTACTGGAGGAAAGGGACTTGGGTGTTACGATACGGTCAGACATGAAATTCTCTGAGCATTGTAAACAGGTTGCAAGGAAGGCCCATGGTGTCTTATCGATGATCTATCAAACTTTTGCAAGTAGAGATAGGGACGTGATAATCCCATTATATAAGGCTTATGTTAGACCACACTTGGAATACTGTGTTCAAGTATGGAGACTGCACCTAAAGAAAGACATCGAGCTTCTTGAAAGGGTGCAGAGACGGGTAACTCGCCTGGTGAGATCGGCAAAAGGGCGTCCTTATGAAGAAAGACTTTGAATATGTGGGTTGCAGAGTTTGGCAACAAGACACCTTGGAGATTTGATTGAGGTGTTTAAGGCTCTGAGAGGCATCAGTAAAATGAATGAGGATGAAATTTTCAAGATTATAAATGATGCTAGAACTAGGGAACATAAATTCAAGTTACGGGGGGAAATGTTTAGATTGGACTGCAGGAAGTTTTATTTTAGCCAGCGAGTTATAAATTACTGGAATAAGTTGCCTTCATGGGTGGTAGAGGCAGACAGTTTGGGGAAATTCAAAGGTCATCTGGATAGTACCTTCGGATAAGGGAAGCGCATAGGATGGTTTAATAGGATGGTAAAATTAAGGTTTAATTTCCTCTTTTTTTTTATTAATTATTATTATCTATTTATTTTATTTATTTATTTTTTTTTTTTTTTGTTTTTATCATTGTTTTGTTCGGATAATTTTTTTTTTTTTTTTTTTTTTTTTTTTTTTGGCTGGTGCAGCATAAGCCATAGGCTTTCTTGCACCATGCGGCCATTTTTTTTTTTTTTAGTAGTTGTTGGCGCATAGGCTTCTGGGGCCATAATGTACACCCAAGGTTTTTGCAGTACTTTGATCCAAGCCCGAGGTGGGAATCGAACCCGCGACCTTTGGGTTGCCAGGCAGGCACTTTACCCACCCGGCTAGCCCGGTCGGCTACCATGCAGCCATTACTAATACTACTACCAATTAATGTAGAATACGCTGCCAAAAGTCTCATTTCTGTACCTAGTTTGCTATAAAATGTATTAATTTCATAATGTGAACAAATCACTAAGAGCTTTCCTCATTCTTGAATTTGCTTCAAATAAACAGCAGTACACCATAAGAGGTATACTGCTATTTATTTTAAATAAAATTCATGCACTTTCACTGCATTCCATTTATGATCATGGGGATCATTCTTCTTCATAATGAAGACTGAAGTTGAATACTATACAGGACTTTTTGGACTTATTAGCATTACTAGAGGCATATTATGCAGGAAAGCAAGCAGCCAAAAAAAAAAAAAAAAAAAAAAATACCTGTCCAGCTCAGCCTTAAATTTATTTAGGCTATCAACTTCCACAACAAAGAGATGGAAGTCTGTTCCACCAATCAACTACCTGCTGGCTAAAGGCAAACTTTTGCACATCTATCCTACAACTGTCTTTCTTCAATTTGAATTTATGCCTCTCAGGTGATTATTCTGAGCAAGAGGAAGAATCCCATCAGCACTGAGCATGCTCAAACCGTTCAAAGCTTTATACGCCTCAATCAGATCACCTCACAGGTACCTAGTCTCCAAACACTGTAATCTGCAAAACCTAAGCCAAAAATTATGCTCAGCTTAGAGAAAGATAGCATTATCGATGGTTCTGCCTAAGCTACTATGTCTTTTTAAAATTTTAAAGCATCCACTGACAGGTAGTCCCAATTAGTAAACACATGCCCGACTGTAAATAAATATGTATTTTGTCTAAGTGAACAGAGAAGGATCATAACATTTCATCTCTGCTGACAAAGTGTTAGTTTGAATCCAATAATTCAAATTAAAGTGGCATATATATGTACCATGTCTGTTACTGATACAATATAATATATATATATTTTTTTTTATGAAAACCCCAAACAAGAGGTATCAGAACCTATAGTACTTAGTACCATGCTTGGGTTGGAGGTTGAGAAGACGGACTAATTTTCAGGAAATACATATGAAGGAAGGCTGTTCCAGAAAACGGCAGTTGAATGAATAAACGAGGCAAATGAAAACTTGGTTCTGTGAGTTTGAAGTTGGACAGTAAATGGATGTTGGCTGGTGGCAGCATGTGTTCGGACTGTTTTGAAAGAGAGAGCAGGAATTATAGAAGCCAATTCAGAAGAACAGTGCCCATGGAAGTATCTGTAGAAAAGGCATGCAGCAGAAACAGTACGTCTATAAGACAGAGAGTAGAGAGACTCTGTTAGAGAGGAGTCATTAATTAACCTAATTGCCCTCTTCTGAATGGAATCTAGAAGCCTGAGAGAGGTTTTGGGGGCACTGCCCCAGATGTGGGAACAATATTCCATGGTAGGGTGGATTTGCGATTTGTAGAGTGAACAGCTGTTTGGAAGAAAAGTAATGCTGAGAGAAAAAAGAGAAAACCAAGTTTTTTAGATGCAGAGGAAGCAATATTTGTAATGTGCTTGTGCCAAGAGAGATTAGAAGTCAGGGTAATGCCCAAAGGAGATATATCATTTTGCCTAGAAATCGGAGTATCCTTTTTGCGAGATATAAGACAAGACTGAGTTTTAGAAGGATTGAAATCAACTAAGTTGTCTTTGCCCAACTGGAGAATTACCTGAAGTTCAGCATTTAAGGAATTGGTAGCGGATATTCAAGAAGTTGAAGCTGATTGAGCAGGGCAAGGTTTTTCAAAATAGAAAGTGGAATGCAATGTGCTATCATCAGCAAAACTATGGATAGGATTTCCAGTCAATGGAAGAAGGTCATTAATATACAAGAGGAAAAGAGTGGGAGAAAGAACTGAACCTTGAGGGACACCAGCATTAGTGGAGAAGTTAGAAGACAGAGAGCCATCTACCATCACCCTCAGTGAACGATCAGAGAGAAAACTGGATAACCAATTGCAAAAAACAGTTGGCAAACCATAAGATGGAAGCTTGTTTAGAAGACCTTTATGCCAAACATGATCGAAAGCCTTTGAGATGTCAAGAGCAACTGCTTGTGTTTCACCGAACTTTTCCATTGAATTTGTCCAAAAATGGGTAACACAAGCCAACATAGAATACAATGCACTGTTGCCATCCTTTATTTCTTCTGCTTCCTAATTAAAATGAAGTGGCCACAGTGGTGGAAGGGCGTGGCATTACACAAGCTGTTGGGAGAACTACTGATCCCATCCTGGAAGGGTGCATGTGCAACTAACTGTGGATCTGTCAACTGCTGCCAGTGACAGTATGTTCTTTTCTTGACCTTGCTAGACCTTTCCATTTTTCTCAGTTATTCTATGGGGCACCTAAAAAACCCAAGAAAAGTTGTTAGGTGTATTTAAGCAAGCAAGAAATCAGAACAAGGGATTAGTAAAAGGACAGTTGCACCAAGACTGCATTTGGATAGTGTTCTATTTGTTCTGTGACACCAACTGTGGTTATTTCAACTGTTACTTGAGTGTTGTTCCAAAACATAATTTAGAATATCTACAAATCCCAGTTACCTGAATATATTATGAAGCATGATCATGTAACAGGAAGTAAAAAAATGGGGGAAAAAAAAGAGAAAAGACTAGAGCAAAAATAAAACCATAAAGGTAGGTTCAGTCTTCCCTACTTACAACACAAAATAATGCGAAGTACTATAAGTTCAAATAGCTTTTGTGTTTGGGGTTTTCATAATAATAACTGGGTTCAAAATATGTCAGCAGCTACATTAGACCTTCAACTTCAAAGCATATGATGTAATTGATTCAGTCACCGTTTAAATAAAGTTTATTAAGGTGTAGAAAACATTACTTTGTCTGATGAAAAATATACTTCCAGAAATTGAAGACAGCATTGATTTTAAAGTGGGCCCTTATATAAACGGTTTAATTCTTTCATTGGATATGGTTAAATATTTTGTAATAAATATACCTTTGGTCAAATAAAGAATTTTAAAAAGGAACAAGAAGAGGTGAGAAGGAAGAAAATATTTTTAAGGTTTTGACGAAGATTATTTTTATATGAACTGTATAATCAATTTGCCACATTAGTTTCCTGGTAATTACTATACATTTTTTCTATAATAGTCCTGGAGACATAACCATATTTTTCTTTACTGTAAAATTATTTTTATATTTCAGAAAAAGGAAAAAAGAGAACTGTTAGTTCTAAGAAACATCCAAAATCTTTTAAAAACATTTAAAAAATTTTTAAATACAGTATTTCTATTATTTTTTAAACTTATAAATAAAATAAAATCCTCCCATATACCTTTGTCCATCAATATTCTCTCTAACTGGTTATACAATATTTTCTGCTTTCATTTTGATATACAGGTAACCCTCGTATAACACGCTAGTTAGGTTCCTGTAAAATGTTGTGTAGTGCAAAACTGTGTTATACAGGACTAAGAAAAAGTATAAAAAGGGGGTTACGTTCCAAAAGCTAACAAAAATACGCTATTAACAAAATGTTAAAAAAAACTAACAAAAATACACCATTCTAGATTTTGTATATCATTTGCTCTCTAAAAAATGAATAATTTGGGTTTGTTTGCTTTTGCTTGATAAATCTTTGTGAATTTCATCGTATGGAACTAAGCATTTTTGAAGCTCCCTTTTGAACTTTGGGCTCCTTTTCATTCAAAAATCTGCATTCAAAAAATAAGATTCTAATTTGCTCGGCTAACTTTATGCCTTCTGTATTTTTAGTGTAAAATTTGGAAGTTTAGAATTTTCATCTGCGCTATCATCCCCTGAATTGATTTGGTTTTACCTCCGATGCCATTTACATCAAATCAGCCTCTTTTTCTACCAGTAATTCTTGAACGTCTTCAGTAATCATATCTTTTTTTAATTTTTTTTTAAGAGCATAGGCGACTAAGGCCATGTTACTCTGTGTATATTGTCTATAAATTTCATGTGTCCTGAGGTCGATTTTCTGTTTTGCTGGACGTGAGTTTGCGGGAGAAAAAACCGTGCTACCCGCGACTGAGCCTGACTAACTCAGCCACATTGTGAAAAAGATCCATAAAAATTCCTACTATCATCAACGGGATTCGAACTCAGGTCTTTTCCACTTGGTGTGAAGAGGAGGGTGATTCTATCAACTGTACTACCCACAAGGACTTCAGTAGTCATATCACAAAAACCTTCCCCTCCTACTGACATAGCAAGTTCTACTATCGCACAGATTCCATTTTCTGCCAGTTCAACCATATTTCCTGAATGAACTGACTCTGGCCATACATTTTACCAGACACATTTAACATTGATGGTTTTACTTCTTTCAGCGATAAAGCTATGATTCTGATATCCACAATTGAGAAATGTTTCCATGCCTCCATTACTTCTATAGATTCAGAATCAATTTTTTCCAAAATTCATGTAATGAGTTTTAAAGATGGATATAATTCCGTGATCTAAAGGCTGAATGAAAGAAGCTGTATTAACCTAGTACAATTGTCGTGGTAGGAATATAACTTCAACGTTTGGATGACTTAAATCTTTTGGATGGCTTGGTGTGCTGTTCAATAGTAATAAAACTTTGAAATCCAAATTTCTGCACAAGTTTAATACAGGGATTTCCCAATAATTTTTTTTTTTTTTTTTGACTAGCCAGTCAACAGCGGGGATTCAAAAAGAGTGGAAATGTTGAAAAACTACATCCAACATAATAGCAGGGTTTCCCCCACCCAAAAGCTCAAAACTACCCTGTTATGCGATATTTACCGAAATTCTCTAACTGTGTTATATAAGTACCATGTTGTGCGAGGATTGCCGCAATTTATCAATCGTGTTAGAGCAAAACCGTGTTGTAGAAGTACCATGTTATACCAGGGTTGCCTGTACTACAAATTACGAAACAATAAATTTTTGTTTGCTATTTAACAAATGCCAGGTGAGCAAAAAGCACCTATCTTTCTTCTAGGCAATTCCCATTCCCACATCACAAATGTCTAATCTAGCTGTAGAGCTTCGGTTTCACTAGCTAAACATGAACATCGGACAAAAATATAGATGCTCAAGCTGCATTTACCAGATGCTACGCTTTGATTTGTTTTTCTATATGAGGAATGAGTGACCTTAAATTCTAAAAAAAATTATAAAATATTTGATTATTATTATTGGTTTCTCTTGTTTATTTTTTTTTTGATATTTTTAATTGAGTTTAGCAGATCATAACTTAATAAATCACCATTTTCAATTCAGTAAAAAAAAGTTAAAAATAAATTTTTATAATTAAAATAAAAAGGGATGTCTCTGAGATGCCATGCAAGCATATTTTTTAAACTGAAGGCACAAGTGATGAAGGGTTAAGTTTGTAAATTTATGACGATATCAGCAAAGGAAAGCAAACATTTGTAGATGGCTTTTCAAACATAACTAATGAATTCAAAGTATCAGAATCTTGTGTAAATGCATGTGTACATTTATAAGTTAACTTAAAAAGTTTATTTGCAACTATTAGTTCAGTGTGAAAATGAATATTCTTATTGGTGACAAGTACTGAGATGAACTGTAGATTACTCCAAATTCAAGTAATATGGATCAGCTTACAGTTATTTTAAGATGCGCGATAGCCAGATGGAGAAACCAATGAATGTTTCTTTTTTCCTTTTTTTTTTTTAACGCCCCTAAAATCTCTCACGTCCAAATATCTAATAAAGATGTCTTATAAATTACTGAAGCACTGGAATTAATTACACACTAAGAACAGCAGAGGTCAGAGTTTCAACAACACTGCCAATATGTCTGCCAAATACTCATTCTTGGCAAGTAAGACTGAAAATGGAAGTTCTATAGCTGTCAACATTTCATTTTCACATGCTAATTTAAATCTTGTAATGGAATGGCAGTCTTCTAAACATGTAACAAAGGTTTTTGATTTTGTTCAGAATGTGTACATATTTTTATCAGCATTTAAACATCAATTGTATGTGCTTAAATCATATATTAATCAAAACAAAAAAAAATAATAAAATTAGTCATATAAAGGACAACAAAAAATTAAGTAAGAATGCCCTTATTAGAGGTGTATTGTCCTAATATTGGGGGAGGATGAAGCTGCAAGAGGAAATGAGGCCCAAAAGGAAAACAGGAAAATAAAGAAACCTTGTCAGGGCTCATGAAGACATGTCACTGGCCTTTCTGGATATTACTGCTGCAAAGAAAGGAGAAACCTCTTGCAAAGGTCAAGGCACAATCTCGAGCAAAAAATTTGAAAGGTATGTCCTTGCAGCTTTGTGGAATCATATATTATGTGACTGATAAGGAAAAAAAAGTTCTGATGACAATAAAGATAAAACTGTTTAAGAAAGGGAACAAATTAATCATGGAGAATGTTTACATGATTTGTGATTAATTAATTATATAACCCAAAAAAAGAAAAACCTACAAAATAAAGTTTGGACATATTGCAGGTGCATTTTAAAAAGAATATCCACAATAAGAAAGAAAATGACAGCACCCAACTATTACCGGATATGTACTCAGCAAACATTCACTGTTATTTCTGAAGATGAACCATGGCTTTTGCATTTTTTTCAACAATGAAGACTTTATATCATTTAAATCTTCCACTGCATTTTACAAGGTAGTTTTTCCAAATTTATGAAAAATTCTTAATTTTTTTTTTTTTTTTTTTTCAAATTAGTCATATCAAAATCAACAAGTGAAAGGCTTTTCAACAACTTAAGAGTCAAAAATTACTTATATTCTACTGTCCTGTGAACATTTAAAAAGTTACAGTTTTGTTGATAGAATTCTTTGCATTGCAAGATATAAATTATGATGAGTTAATCTAAGAATCTGTGCACAAAAAATGAAAAAAAACACACAAATTCTAAGAATGTGTACGAATATATTATGAAAATCAGATTTTTCATTTTCTTCTTTTATACAAAGTTAATTTCTGGATAGAGAGACGTGTTTTCTTTTTACTTCTATTATAAACACAAATTATTAATTAGAAACAAAGTACTGTTTAATAATTAATAAAAATGATGATTTATTAAGTCATCTATGCATTCAAGCTCTGTCACATTTTTTGACGCAGTATCAAAAAATGATAAACAACAAACCCTCCAAAATGGGCTGTGCACAGGGCCCCACAGACCATAAATCTGCCTCTATCAGTATTGGCACCTCAGTAGCCAGGTGGGCAGGAGCAGCAGTGCATAGCACATGCTTTTTGATTAGACCTGGGTTCGAGCCTGTGACCACCAAATACGGAGGATGTGGAAAGGTCAGGGAATGACCACCGCATATCCACGGAGCAATATGGCCTTAGTTGCTAATGCTCCTAAAAACCAAATAACAACTATCAGTATTACTGTGTAAATTATATTCTACTGTCTCAACAAGAGTAAGTTTCAAACTGCCTTGTTGGCAACAATGTGTTTTTGTTGACATTAGGTGACTAAACCAAAATAACTGTTATTTGAAACAGAAAAATCAACTGCACGAATTTATTTCTCCATGCCAAAGGGAGTAATCCCACAGAGAGTCATCAGCCACTATGAACTGTGAATGGTCTGAAATTCATGTCGAAGAAGTGTTGTTTTTGATGAAATCAGTTCAAACACATTATACTAGCAATTAAAACCTGCTAAACATTAAATCATGGTAACCATTAGATACCACCTAAACAATTAGCCTCTTGTAATCAGCAAGGTTCAAAACCAAAAATGTAAAATATTGCCATTAATTAAGAAGGACTGCAAAATCAGTTTGCTCATTAATACTAGAACAGTTCTGCAACAACTCTTCATTTTGGAAGTCAACTAGAAGCTGCTATGAACCACAATAATGATATTCATAATTAATTAACATAACCAGCTGATCTGGAGAAATTAATTGTGGTCTTGGGATCCTGTGGTCAAACAGAGAACATTTCTAACTAAGCAGTACAAGGGTTGTTGTTGTTGTTTGCAAGCTATTGGCGCAAGAGCAGCTTAGGCTATAATGCGCCTAGCCTAGGTAGGAGAGTTTTGTATATCAGCATTTTTTTTTTTTAACTTTACTTGTGGTTTATGGCAGAACCAAGACTTTGCTATATATATTTGTGTAGTTTCTCTATAAAAGGTGTACTATTAATTTTATATGTTTTGAAAGTATCCAGTTAACTTAAGGAAGCAGAAAACTTCGGTTATATTTGGCCGGTCATCTAAAATTGTTTTAAGCATTAGATTGTTTTGTTTATTCATTATTGATTGAAAGGCTCTTTGACGTTCTCTATGAAATTTTGGACAGTTCACCATGAAGTGTTGTATAGTTAGCGGAACTTGACAGTTTTGGCATTGAGGGGGGTTTTCACCTCTGAGTAGATAACAGTGAGTCATATGTGTATGCCCGATTCGCAATCGAGCGAGGATCACTTCTTCTTGTCTATTTGATCGGAAGCTAGTAGGCCATGGTCGAAGTGTTTCTTTTATTAGGCGAAGTTTGTTGCTAGTCTGATCTAGCCAGTGTTTTTCCCATTGTTTTATACTACTTTGGTGGATCAAGGACTTGTAATCTGTATATGGAATTGTATGAAAGGCATAATCAGATGTGGAAGCTTCTTTTGCTGCTTTGTCTGCTCTTTCGTTTCCAGTTATTCCTGTGTGGCCTGGGATCCAGCAGATTCTGATATTGTGATTTGTTTGTAATACCTTTGATATTGAAATTTGGATATGTTGTAGGATTGGGTGTCCTTTGGTATTTGAGTTCTGCAAGGCAGTAACAGAGCTAAGTGAGTCCGTGAAAATAATGCTGTTTGCTATCTGTTTATGTTTGATTTGGTTTATAGCCATTGAAATGGCTTGTAATTCAGCAGTAAAAATACTGCATTCTTTTGGGAATTGTTGGATGAAGGTACGATCCTCAAAATGAATTGCAGCGCCTACACAAGTCTCTGACTTAGACCCATCTGTATATATGCAGGTGTGATGTGGATATTGTTCTTTGTATGCTGCATATAACTGCTGGTAGTTTTGTCTGGATAGGGTGTTTTTCCCCCAGGTTTGAAAGTACATATCATATATGGGTTGAACTATGCACCATGGTGGAATGGTCTGTGTAATTACAGCAGCTACGTTGTCATAATCAAGTTCTCGGCTTAGTAGTAAATCTTTCAGACGGATGTTGGCCGGTCGATTCATCCGTGGATGGGCTTGGTATATGTTTTCCCAGTTATATGAAAACAGAAAATCTCTATTGGGATGATCACTGATAGATTTTATCTTGACGGCATAGTGCAATAACAAGTTCTGTCGTCTAAGCTCCAATGACGGTTCATGGGCTTCTGCATAAAGGCTTGGTATAGGTGAAGTTCGAAAAGTGCCGAGTGCTATACGGAGTGCACTGTGGTGTATGGGGTCTAACCATCTCAAAGCACTTGGTTTAGCAGAGTCGTAAACAGCTGCTCCATAATCTAGTTTGGCACGAACTATAGATCGATAAAGTTTGAGAAGTGTACGTCGATCTGCTCCCCAAGTTGTTGCGGAAAGAACTTTGAGAATGTTTAATTTCTTTAAGCAAGAAAGCCGGAGTTGTTTAATGTGATCAAGGAATGTTAGTTTCTTATCCAAAAGAAGTCCTAAGAATCTTATGCTTGGTACTACTGGGATAATATGTCCGTCAAGTTTCAATTCAGGATCAGGGTGTAGGTTTCGTTTTCTACAGAAGTGTATGCACGCAGTTTTTTGTGTGGAAATCCGGAAGCCATTTGTTTGAGCCCATTTGCTTATTTTGTTTACTGTTCCTTGTAGCTGCCGTTCTATACTTCGCATATTCTGAGAGTGATATGAAATGCTGAAATCGTCAACGTATAAAGCTGCGTCAATGATTCTTGGAATTTGCTCGGTTATTGTATTTATTTTAATAGCGAACAGGGTCGTGCTAAGCACAGATCCTTGAGGCACTCCTTCTTCTTGGATGAAAACCTTTGAAAGGATTGTCTGCAGCCTAACTTGGAATGTCCTGTGTTGCAAGAAATTTTGGATATATATAGGGAGATGTCCACGTAAACCAAGGAGGTATAAGTTTTGAAGGGTTCCATAACGCCATGCCGTATCGTAAGCTTTTTCTATATCAAAGCAGATCATGACGTGATGTTCCTTTCGGATGAAGGCATTCCGTATACTGTTTTCTAATTTTATAAGTAGGTCTAGTGTTGAGCGATTTTTCCTGAAACCATGCTGTGCTGAGTTGAGAAGATTATTACTGTTCAAATACCACATTAAACGAGCGTTGATGATTTTTTCCATAACTTTGCCTAGGCAACTTGTTAAAGCAATTGGACGGTAGTTGCGTGGATTAGAAAGATCCTTTCCCGGTTTTGGGAAGGCCAGAATTATTGCGTGATGCCAACTATCTGGAAACTGGTTTTCTAGAAAGATTTTGTTGAACAGTTCAAGTAATGCCATTTGGGATTGGTGGTCAAGTTCCTTTATCATCATGTAGTGAATTTGGTCTGGTCCTACAGCGCTTTGCTTTGTCTGCGACAGAGCTGTTCTTAATTCATGGAAAGTTAACGGAAGGTTATACTGTTCGTCATTTCTTGTGGAAAAATTCAGTTTGTGTTTTTCTATTTTTGCCTTGTATATTTGAAAATTAGGAGTATATGATGTGGTTGCTGATATTTTGGCAAAGGTTTTGCCCAGTGCATTGGCTATTTCTGAAGGCTGTGCGGTGATTTGTCCATTCCAGTTTAGGATTGGAGGTGGATTAATCTGGTATCTGCCATTCATTTTTCTGATTTTATTCCAGACAGTTTGAGATGGTGTGGAACTTGTTAAAGTGGATGCAAATTTTATCCAGGATGCTTTGCTACTGGCTCTTCTAACATACCTGGCTCGCGCTCGTGCCTTTTTGAATATTACTAGGTTCTCTGTAGTGGGACATCTTCGGAAATTATTCCAGGTTTTATTCCTCTCTCTTTTAGCGTGTGAACATTCTTCATTCCACCATGGTTTTGGATGTGTTGGAAGGTGTGATGATGTTTTTGGAATAGCCTGCTCAGCAGCTTGGATTAGTTTATTTGTTACATATTGTACTGCTGCATCTAACGGTTTTTGCTTGATAATATCTGCATCTAATTTTACAATGGATTTATACTTTTCCCAATCCGCTTCATTTACTTTCCATTTGGGATTTCTACGTGACTGACATGTGGTTCCTGATATCATGGAAATGATTATTGGATAGTGATCGCTGCTGAGAGGATCTCTGTGCACAGACCAATCAAGTAGTGGAAATAATGTTGGAGAGCATAATGATAGGTCGATAGCTGTGCTATTTCCCGATGGAAGACGCGTGTATGTATGTGTGCCATCATTCAACAGGGTTAAGTCATTCTGTTCTATCCATTTTTCGATCTGTTTTCCTCTCCGGTCTACGGCTGTGTTTCCCCACATAGGACTGTGTCCGTTGAGGTCTCCCAGTATACAGAAGGGTGGAGGTAACTGAGTTAATATATCTTCCAAGTCTTGTTGTTGTAATTCTTGGTTTGGGGGAACGTAAATTGTTATAATGGTTATGAGAGATTTAATGGCTATGCGTACTGCAACCGCCTCGAGGATTGTGTTTAGTGGAAGAACTTGGGAAGGAATATGCGAATTTACCAAAATTGCCACACCACCATGGGTCGTGCCGCCTGTTACTCTGTCTTTACGGTATGTGATATAGTTCTTTACTGTGGGAGAGTCTTGAGGTCTGAGATATGTTTCTTGCAGACAAAGACACAGCGGGGTATGCTGTGCAATCAGATCATATATATCATGTATATTATTGCGGAAACCTCTGCAGTTCCATTGGATTATAATCCCCATTATTTGGTTTTGGAGAAAGTGTCAGACTGTTTCTTGGCTGTTGTTTTAAGCTTTTCAAGTTTATGTTTTTCCTTTGGAAAATATGGTTTGCCGGTATCCATCTCTTCTTCCGCAAAAATCTCTAGTACTGATTCCTCTGCTTGATTGGTCAATTCTGTATCCATTTGTTCCGTTGGCTTCTGGCTTATGGTATTACGTTTTTCTGTGACTTTTGTTTCTGAGTGTTTTGCATTTGGAGGTACAGATAGTGGTGTGTTTGTGACTTTCTCTTTTTGTTTTGGCTGGGATGTGATAAGTAGACCTCGTGCCCAATCCGAAATAGACTTCTTTGGGGAAATCGTGAAATCTGTTTGCGTCTCTATTGTACGCCGATTCTTTATGACCTGTGCATAGGAAGGTCTGTTTAAAATAGTCGGGAGTACAGTTCTCTTAGCTTCTTGGTATGTGACTGAGTGTTCTACTTTATATCGTTGAATCTGCTTTTCTCTTTTCCAGAATTCGCAGTTCTTAGAATAGGCGGAATGATCCCCCTTACAATTTGGACATTTCGGTTGCTCGGCTGGACAGTTCTGATTGGTATGATCTTGAGATCCACAGTTGGAACAGATATGAACTCCACGGCATGCCATTTGTGAATGACCATACTTTTGGCATTTAAAGCAGCGGAGAGGATTTGGAATGTATGGTCTGATGTTACAATTTAGATATCCGGCCTTTACCGATGTAGGTGGTTTGGGAGTGTTAAAGGTCAGTATCAAATTTCTGGTTGGAGTAAGTATACCATCTCTAGTTACATTAATCCTTCGCACAGCAATGACACCTTGATCTTCTAGCTCATTTTTAATTTCTTCTTCTGAGACACTAATAAGGTCCCATTCAGAAATTACTCCTTTTGATGTATTTAGGCTGTTATGGGGAGAGACTGCTACTGGGATCCCTCCAAAAGTTCTCATCTGAAGAAGTCTTTCTGCATGTTTGGCACTGGCTGTCTCGACTAAAATGTTGCCTGATTTCAGTCTCTTGACATTTTTTGGTGTTCCAGCTACACTTTCTAGGCATTTTTGGATTACAAATGGCGACAGTTTTCCCAATGGCTGTTCTGATGTTGAATGAAGGACTAGAAAGGTAGGTGCGTGAAGCGTTGTTATGTCCTTTTTTTGTCTTTTGGTAACGTTTGTCTCATTATCCTCATTTTTCCGACTCAAAGGAGACGGATCTTTGGGATCTGTGGTTGTGATATTTGGATCATTCATGTTTGCTCCTTTTAGCCCTGGGAGTGAGAGCTTTTCCTCCCAGGTTTCCGGCCCCGCCACGGGGAGGCAGGAGCGGTGCCACCTAGTGACCAAGCGGAAGTTGATTACTAGTTAGTAGAACTAGGAAATAAATAAAAGAAAGGTGTCTTTCCTTTCTTAGGATTCTTTGTGCTGGTACTTTTCAGCAACTATATATATATGTACAATAGAGAATTTTCTTTAAACTCTATAAATATGTATCACTATCACTTTAGAAATCGCTTTATAATCGCAGAGATATCGCCTGATCACTAGAAACGCTTGGCACTCGGGGCCCAGTACAAGGGAACATTTAACTGTTCACTATATCGAAGACCAACTCCATGTACTGTCCACACGTTATTTCAATCTTAATGTTGTTATATTTTGTCAATTCACAGAATCGCCCACTAATTTCATTAGGGCAATTCTAACCCATGCACGGTACTAAGTACTATATCTTCTGATACCTTTCCTATCTTCTGTTTGGGGGTTTCATTAAACTCCCCCAACCCACATCTAATATCATAAACAATACCAGAGGTCAGCAACTTTTTTCCTTATTAGTGCCATTTTTGTTCATCTTAAGTACAAAAATCTTACAGCATGCCATTTATACAGGTATATACATACTTAAAGAAATAGATAATTTTATGACTATTTTTGTATTCAAGAGCATAGAAATAAGCAAATAACAGAAAATATCATATCATCAGCATGTTGTAGAAAACCTTCCCACATGCCAACAGGTGCCTAAGGTTGCCACTGCCAATATTATATGAGAACCAACTCATACCACCATTACTGTAGTGTAACACTGTGTGTGTGCGTGCGTGCGTGTGTGTGTGTGAGCGCACATGTGTGCGCGCTCACACGCACATATACTGTATATAAAATATAAATTACACATCTACAAAACTGGAGAGGAGAGGAAAGGTTACAAAAATAAATTCCATTTAGAAATTAAGTAAATTAATATATAAATTAATGTGAATGAATTAAAATACTAACTAAGTGGTGAATATTATTTGTTGCATAGTTCCTCATGCAACCTGCACAGAATGATGATACGTAGTTTAAAAAACATTTAGTTAAAAATTATGCTACACAAGTTCACCTTTTCTAGCCTTGGCTGCTTTGAGAATAAACAAAAATTTATTTTATTTTTCTGAGCAAGTGCTTTATAAGAGGTCAACCTTCTGCCAACTGAGCAGAAGTGGATAGACTGTAAAGCAAGCAATGAACTCAGTGCTCATAAAGAGCTGATCCTAGAGATTTCAATGTCCACAGTCACATTTCGAAATTACACCCTTACATATAAAATGGGAAAATATATTCTACAGCAGACACTGGCAAACCTAGGCACACATGCTGCCTGCTAGCAGGTATGATTTCCTGCAGCATATGGCATGGTACTATATTTATGTCAAATGATTATTTCTGTGTTCATACACCCATTCAAGTGGTACACTATGTTCATATACCCCATCCAAGTGGCATGCATGACTGTTTTTATAGTTGTAATGAACAAAAATGGCACTCACAAGGTAAAATGGTTGCTGACTCCTGTTCTAAAACAGATGATCTGTGCCGATGGCTAGAACCACTCCTGTCATATCCTAGTTAGCTCTAATGAAGCACCATTTCAAGATTTAGAGTACTTTACAATGTCAAGGCAGCACAAGGTTTAGAATGCCTGTGCTAAACACTAAACACTTAACTAAGATATAAAAAAAAAAAATCCTGTAAAAATTTAGCAACCAAACCTTTAACAATACTTTTAGTTAAATAAAATGACATCCTTTTATATGGCTCATTTCAAGAAAATTGACTAATATTAACTGGAACCTACAGAAATAATTAAGGTTTTCTACTAACTTTGGTTGTTCCCATCCATAAAAAAAATAACTAACCTAATCAATCACATTCTACACATAAGAAAATGTGTATGCTTCTTTTCTTTTCAGCAGTAGGGCAAGTCATATTACATACAATGTGTTGAACATAAGAGATTCAAATAGATGGGTTATGATATTTTAATCAAGGACAATGTGTCAATATAATATTCTGGTTATTGAAAAATAATTGCAACTCTTCCCCCCCCACCAGGTTTATAAATCTATTTGGCAAGCTATGCCTGAATTCAAAACTGTACATCTTAAGAATATATGTGAAAGGCTAAAGACACTATAATCGTTTTGAATGAACTTATTACTCAACTTTTTTTTTTAAAGCTGCATAATAAGAGGTAATTAACATTCAATAAATTAAGAGAGCAAAATAAAATCCTGGTCTATATGATTTGCATATTAGCGACAAACAAAATCATAATTATATCTATTATTTTGGGACTAACAAAACTATTTAGGATGGCTAAACATCTCATTTATTCCAAAGCCTAGCTGCCCTCTTAATAACATGGCTTTCACTCTATCTTGTCCTTGAACCTATTACTTTATTTATATCACCTGATTACCCTTATACCCAAGGCACTTTGCCAAACAGACAACTTCTTAGCCTAACCACTACTACTATTACTCAGAGTTGTAATCTAAATACCTATCTGCATACATGTTTTCAGTTTGTTCAGCCTGCCTTGTAGAAAAAAATTAGATGCAAAAATCTCATAATTACACCAAAGGATGAGTAGTATTATAATAGATTTCACAAAATCTGATATATTCAGAATTAAGTAGTAGCCCTGAGTTACCATTTAAAACTTAGGCAATTCATCATTCATCCAGTAAACTGAATACTTGTGGGTACCAAGTAGAAAACAAAATTTCCCATAAATATTCTTAGCATAGCTCTCGCTCTCTCTGACATACAATTATTTCATGTGGAAGACAGTTCAATAACAGCATTTATTTTAACTTATATTGTTTGAATAAAACTATAATACTGAACATGTAGATTAAGATGAAATACTCAGATACTTTCATTAGAGAGTATAATCAGTATCTAAAAGTGACATACACACAGAGCAGCTGCATGTGAGCACACATACAATGTATTGTGTATTTATGTACATTTAAGGAGACTGTGCTCAAAGTTTAATGAATATATTTAGATATCAAATCTCATAAATGAATCTTATAAAGTTCTCACAACCCTCAGTACAACAGATACCAAAAACTAAGAGTTCAATACAATCTGTGTTGAATCTCTACCCAAAACACAAGAATTTATAAATAATTGGGTATCTTGAATACCCCTCAGGACTCAAATAGGCTAACAAAAAATCTACTACAAATAAATTGGGTTGTTAATGTACAGTTAAAAAAAAAAAAAAAAAAAAACTGCTATAACACTCAAAAAGTGATGAGATTTCTTATACAGCAGAATACATTTTTGCATGAGAGAAGGAATGCGTCTCTTCAAGAAATGGATTACTATATATGAAATGCCATACAAATATAAAGATGTTCACATAAAAACGAAAATTTTATTAGTTTAGTAATACTTCAGTAGTTAATTAAAAGTAATATATGTACAGTGTAGTGCAGTGTATAGTAAAATGTACACTGCACTGGATAATAGTATAATAAACCAGTATAAGTTCTATTTGGTTTTAAAAACAGTACTGTATATCAGTCTTACACATTGTATATCAGTGTGTATATCAGTCAGTACTGTATATCAGTCTTACACATTGGGAATAATGTGTAAAAATTACTATCCTACTTACCAGACTAACGAAACTATAGATCTAATCAACATGGTCAAATGCTTAATATTACAGGAATTTGAATTAAAAAAATAAATAAATAATAACTACTGGCAGAAATTATTTTAGTTGTATGTGTGAATATAAATATATATAAGTCAAAACTACATAAGCTTAAATGAACTTTACACAAAGTGAAATATTTTAATGAAAATATTAAAAAATTTAATATTAGAAAATATTAAATAATAACAATTTTTTTAATCCACGAAAAGGATTAAAAAATCTGTACTTAACATCCTTAATTATTAATGAAATGCAAAATATCTACCATTCACACATAATGCATAAATGAGAAGTATTTCCTTTAGCATTACATTCTATATTTGTACTCATAAACAGGAAAAAGAAAAAAAATATATCTGAAAACCAAGAGTGAGTAGTGGGGGGGGGGGGGGTTAGAGATCAGCTGTATGGCATGGCAGGAGCAAGAAAGGTTCAATAACCATTCCTAATAGTTGTGATCTATTAGTGTTGAGATGGAAAAACAAATGGAACACAAAGTAGCTTCAATATTTTCATTATTTCAATTTAATAAATTGATGTTTTACTCAAAATATACAATTTTCCACCACCATAAATAGATACGACATACATAAAGGCTTAAATCAATGGATTCTTAGAATGAATAAGTATAAAATGTTTATTTAAATTAGAATGATAAGTTTATATATATACCCACACACAATAAGACTATGACTGGCATTTTCAAAAGATAATGTTGTGCATAATCAGGTGGGGTGGGGGGAAGAGATCCTAGCCATTCATCCGGTACCTATAAACTCTTTGGTATAATAAAAATAAAAATTACCAAAGTATGGGATGATAGCATTTGTCTTTGTAACAGTTAATTTTATTTTAAACTAAAATTAAGTCTAATGTGACACTAAGGTTTTAAAGCAAAAAAAAAAAAAAAAACTTTATATTAAAAACTAATTCTCATACTTAAGCCGATTACATCTATTAATATACACATATATATATATATCTATAAATTAACACCTTTTTTTTTAAGAATACTAATAACAATAATTTTTAAATATGATTTAAGATTCATGTATTATCAGTATTCTTAGAGAAGGATTTGCTTAATTTAGTTACTATTAATTCTAAGTCATTGACATGAGATCAATGAGATCATGACTTTAGTTGGTATATATATATATATGAAAGGGAAAAGGAAGATAGAGGGGAGACTTATGAACAAAAGCCACTGATAGACAGAAAGTACCCAACAACCATGACTGTTATGTATTAATTAAAGTTGAAGAGAAAAGAAAAGAAAAAAGGGGGTATATCTATACTTCCTCCTTTTGCTTGTCTCATCTTTCCCTTTTGTCTTCCCTCCTTTTTTCTTTTCTCTTCAACTTTCATTAATACATAACACATATACATAACACATATACATAACACACGCTAGTAAAGTTCCCACACTGCTCATTTTTCCTAATTCATTGCTCATTTCCTTCGTATTCCACGTACAAAACATTGTAGCCATACTTCCAACTTCCCCAGTGAATAAATTGCTTTTACTCATAAAAATTGGAAATTTATAATTAAAATCATCAATCACTACTATATTCCTTATTTTTATAGCAAGCATGTTAATATACATTAAAAAGTTTTTCAATTGTGAATCACTGTTTGTTTATTATTATTTTATACTTTATTATGATTTATTTTATTTTATTATATATATTTTTTTTTCTTCATTTGTGCCTAAATATAAAATATGACCATTCCAACTCTTCTGGGTAATCTCTTGGAAGAATGTACATCCTATCTAATCTTTTTCTGGAATAAAAATAATTTGGATCACAAATGATTGTATCTGTAGTTGAAGAACTCAGAGTTATCAAAATAAATCCGAAAATTCCAACAAGAACTGTGACTTATCAAGAGGAAGGAACAGCAGTGCAGAACAGAAATTAGCAAAATTATATTAGCTGAAAATATAATGAATTTCTTTTAAATATCATTTATATTATTTCAATATTTTGAAACAGCGGCATGGTTGTTTGGGAGGGGGAAGCTCAATAGTCCATCTTTCATCAGTATTGATGCGGATCTAGTTACTAATAATAATGATTAAAGAAAAAAAAACGTATCAAATGAGCCGAAATGCAATGATGCTTCTAAATTCAGGTGAAGACATACGAGCAAGGCAAACTACATTATTTCGATGTCTCAATATCACATAGGTCGGTCTGATAATGTAATTACATACTGATGCTAAGATTACATCAATCTTTAGTCGTATAAAAGTGTACAATAAAATAAATTGATATTTAAACTTTCATTAATTCTAAAACATATTCTTAATATTAATTCTTATCTAACCGGTAAGACTAAATTTTTGTTAGCTTCACTTCAACTGATCATTCAATCACCTTAGTTATGATTTAGTGACATCTGCAGTACAGTACCGCTACACTACCCAAATCAGCAAGCATAAATTTATTATCAGGCTCCATTTCCATTTGCAAAACAAGGTTTATCAAAGAAATGCATGCAGTGTTATTATAAACATGTGCTTTAGTTGTAAAAGCTGCACAAAATTGAGGTTAGATCGGCCAGTGTTCAGTTTCATCGATAAGCTGCGAGGGTCTGCTAGTCAGCACACCACACCGTTATAGTTTCTGCAAACAGAAGTTTAGGATATCACAACAATATAAAAGATAGTGATCAGACTTAGGGGGGTGGGAATTAGCATTATTATGGGTTGGAAAGTGTCATACAAACAATGTGTGTTGTGCTCGTGTAAATGATGAGCTAGTGCAAGCACTTCATCTATTCTCCATATATTATGACATTACTGTTTCTTACCATTTTCGGCTGGGTCACCTTTCTTTGCGGTGGCTGCGTTACCCATGTTTGTAATCCGTGATAAAAATAAAACTCTATCCAAGGACCCCACGTAATGAACTAATTAATTAATGTCAGCACATAAATAATATAAGTCCGAAGAAAACACATTGGAAATCCTAGTTGTATGAGAATTAAGATACATCAGCAAATCCTCACTACGGAAACGCCAATGTCTGAGTCTACGACGGCGTATCCTTCCGCATATTCCTCTACACGGAAAGATTCCGTAAGGGATACAATAAACGATGAGCACTCAGATAACAAACAGTCTTTTGGGCAACCCATGTTAAACAACTACTATAATTTTAACAAAGTACACCGCAGAGAGTTTCTCTTCTCGGTACTGTAAACAAACTGTGTGTTACCAAAGGTACTCTTTAGACGCCGTAAGACAGAGAAACAAAATGGCGAAGAGTTATCTGACCTATTATGGGATACGATGGGAGCTAGAGCGCCGGCGCGAGGGAGGTTTAATCGCTTCTCACAGAAAGCGAACTGTGAGATATGGAAGTTGAAATTGAGAATGTAATCTTATATGAAAGTTTCCAGAACACATAATTTTCTTCGATGAGTAAAATCACACAAAAACACATTTCAAACTATTGCGCAGAATTTTTTTAACAAACGCTAAAAGCACGATTTCGAAGCTCCAGCTGATATCACCCCGCACTAGCGACTGTCAAATCTCCAAAATTCTGTGATAAGGTGATGTTTATACATAACATGTGCACATCTCATCTTTATGAAACTGTCACATATAATAATAATTATATATAAAAATAAATGCTGCTTATTAAGTTTTTTTTTTTTTTTTACAAATTATAACCTAAAAACTTAGTTTCTTTTTAAAATCAAATTTCGTAGAAAATCCTAAAATTTTATTTTATTTTCACTTTGGTTACAAGTTGGTCATCGGTAGAGAAGAATGCGAACCTCAGAATTTGTAATCAGCACCTCCCCTAGGATTTTTTTAGGACACCTGCTAGCTTAGGGAAAGGGAACCTCAGTAGTGCATCCAGGATTTTTCTTTGGATGCTAGAGATTATAGTTGCTGTTTTGACCTAGAGAAAATAAACCAGTCTTTTTTTTTTTTGCTTACATTAAGTCTCTTTTGAAGTGGGGGTTGAATCCCGGAAACAGAGGCCGGTATTTATCCCCCCCCCCCAAAAAAAAACCTTGGGTGTAATGGCGCCCCAATTTCTAAAGGGGAAGATAAAGCGGTACTTTCGGGAATCATTTAGCATTAATCATCATATAGTAATAAAAAAAAAAAATCCACAGTATTGTGATCTTAAGAGGAAAGTGGCAGTCCCAGTAGAGGCTAAAAGGGTTATAGCCCCCTTACAATCAAAATAATGTGGATTTTTTTTTTTTTTTTTTTACTGCGGCATGAAGAATAAAGGTTAATGATATTCTGAACACTGCGTCAGCTCCTCCCTCTAATTTCTTAGCCTCTTCCCCTTTAGAAAATTCTGGGACCTCCACTGTAAGGGAGACATAGCACCTTTAGTCCCTACCTTACAGCGCCACCAGAGGTGGCCTGTCCCAGACGAACGTGCAGCGATCGCCGCCGTGGCCAACAACAAATTTGAGTTATCGACCAATAATCATGACACGATAAGTGATTCAGATGGGATTAGAACTGTTAAGAGTCGCCGGAGTCAAAATCTGCCAGTCTGATCCCGATCGCCGTTGCCTTCCTGGGTGTATCCCTGAGGGACTTCACTTTTCTTGCATTATAATTCTTTGCCTCGAAAAGAAATATTTTTATTTTTAAAAATATTATTTAAATTTCTATAAACTTTTTTTTTATTTCGGAAATTGTCATAATTATTTCGTATACCCAGAAAGATCCAATGAATGAGGAACAACAATCTACAGAAGACTTGGGTAAATAATTATAAGAGATATATTAGGGAAGGGGTGGCGAACCCATGACACGTGTTCCCAAAGTGGCATGTATACAATTTTTTTGGACACGCGGAATTCAGAATGTCCCAAAAAAATTTCAAACCACATGCAATGATTTGTCTGAAGTCGGAGTGGTGAGACATACTGACGAAATAGTAAAACGAAATTAAGAAAAAAAAAACTCGTATATTTCACACATTTATTCAGAACAAGTTATTGGTAAAGTTATGCGAGATATATTATCCACATTCAGTATTTAGTGTAGCCTCCCTCATTGTCAATTACGGTTTGTATGTGACGGGGAGATTGAAGATTATTCTTCATTAATTCTCATAAATATTTTAATTGCTATTTGCCCTTTACAGATTGTTTAGAATGTCAGCTCAACCAGCAAAGAAACAAAATTCAATTGAAGAGGGAAATAGCAGAGAATTTCAAGAATCTTTGAATGAAAGATTAGGTATGATTAAGAAGGATAATAAGGCATTACACATTTTGTGTTCTGAAACAGCTGTGTTTAGGTACTACGCGCAACTGTTTCAGAACACAAAATACATAATTTTGTTTTCTGAAACGCGAGTGTAATTTTTTTAAATATTTAGCCAATTTTGGCATGCACCCTTGAAAAGGTTCCCCATCCCTGTATTAGGGTAATGAAATGTAATATATAGTATATACACGAAACTTAATTTGTGTGAATAGTAATACTAGGGGTGCTGTAAATAAAATGAGTGAATGCCAGTGCAAAGTCGTCTGTATTTGAGAGCACCTGGTAATATCAACTAACGCTGCTATTGTAGAAATAACTGAAACATAGTACTGTCCCGGGATAGGAGAAAATCAGGGCCAGATTTAGAAATGATGAGGCTTTAATATACTTTTTTATCGTCTCAAAATGAATCGGTGTAGCCTAAAGCCATGCCTTGTTTGACTATGTCTAAATCTGGCTCTGGGAGTGATGGACATTATGGTGAGTACTCTGTGTTCACAGGAAATAGGGAGAAATAAAGCGGGGGGGGGGGGGGTATGCTGCTCTTCAACACTTGCTTGAAAGCAAAACAAGATCAAGTCCAGGTAGACGTTGAATCTGTTGTTTAAGATGGCAAGTTCACTGGTTAATGGTTATAAGGGGAAAATGATAAACTGTAATATTACATGCGAAACGAAGTATAATAAAAAATTCTTTAGGCAACGTAAGTGGGCAAACAAGAGCGAGTGCATCATTACGGGCGACTTTAAATTCCCTCTTATAGATGGAACTTGTGGATATGCACTATTGGTTCCCGAACTGTCATTTTTTGATATTTCTGGGATCTTTGGTGAGAACCAGGTCAAGGATATTGGACCCTTTGTGCTTTCTGTAACATATTGAAATAAATAGCAGTCATATAGTTTATTTATTTAATTGATTCAAGAAACTATATGACTGCTATTTATTTCAATATGTTACAGAAAGCACACAGGGTCCAATATCCTTGAACTGGTTCTCACCAAAGATCCCAGAAATATCAAAAAATGACAGTTCGGGAACCAATAGCGGAAACGATTATAATATCATATAATGGGTAGTATCCGAGGAAATTTCGGTGGTCACAGGGAATTAATTACTTCGTGAATTAATTACAAGAAGGAAGATTATGGAAAATACAAGTTTTCCAGAGCTTTAATAACTAGACTGGAGAGCTCTATTAACTTGAATTCTTAAGCTCTATTAATTTCCCTCTTGAACTCTATAATTTCTGTACAGGGAAGCATTACTGACATTTATATGCAGTATAATGCCACAACACTGGCACTTGTTTGAATGGTGTTGCTGATCAGAGGCAGAAGGTTTGCATCAGTGCAAACTCGTCAAAACAGTTTATGACACAGTGTATATGATTGATACTTCTAAACCACTTGGCTTCTTTCAGATCGCGCTTTACAACCCCAGGGGCTCACATCTGGTGAGTGGGGGCTTGGCACACCCAGGGTCCTGAGCTGGATATCATCATTCTTCTCTTTCTTGGTGATTCCCTTCTACCTCTCTCTCTCTCTCTCCCTCCCTCCCAGGGTAACACAGAATAAATTTTTTTTTTTTTTTTTGCTGGTGCAGCATAAGCCTCGGCCTCCCTTGCACATATGGCTAATAATAATAATAATAATAATAACATCCCAAGTGTTTATGCTAAGTGTGACTTTTATTTGGCAACAGCCCATCCTCAGAAGAGATGGCAAACCACTGAAAGAGCTATTAGAGCAGTGCCACAATATTATAAATAAATCACAGTAATATGTCTCATCGTGAAGCTCACTTTACTTCATGTGAAACGCGCTATAAATATACTGCACTGTGCATAGAAGATCAAATCATCATGGAAAAAGTTGCTTTCCTTGTATAATGTTTCTATAATATATTTTCCTTCTTTGGTTTGTGGACCATGCATTGCCAAAGGATGTATGTCCTGCTATTAGAAATTTGGTTAAGTAATGGATTATAACTGTGTCCAATTACTCTCACGTTGTTTAATCATCATTGCAGGGACGCAGCGTATCTTTGTAGTGACATGATTAATGGTTCCTTCTCATAAATGCTCCTCTGATTTATTTTATTTATTAAAATACCATTTTCTTTTATTATATTTTACAAGATACATACTCCAAAAATTGTATCCGTAGAATTTCACTTTGAAATACATTTTACATAATACATTTTAAATAATGTTATCTACAATAGATTAAATAAAGAAATGCAATACAGCCTCCTTTCACTCTCCTATACTGTAAATCTTTTTATTACGAAGGTAAGCCAACAGAAAATTGAAAATTTGTCAATATCATTATCATCGGCCGTTTTCAATCCACTGCAGGATGAAGGCCTCTCCAGCAACTTTCCAGTTCCTTTTTAGTCCATCTGCCATCATGTCTTCGAGCTAAGTGTCCTGCCCAATAACTTTTTTGTCAATAACTGGTACTTTAGTTTAAAAAAACACATGATTTAGGTATATCTCAAATCTCTACACCATTTTTTTTTTTTATATATATATATATCCTGATCATAAAAGCCTTTTGGTTACGTTGACACTATTGTAAAACTAAAGAAGTTATTAACTATGAAGTTAATTTTACATTTTGAGCGCGTTAGAAAATGGTAATAATATATGATTTATAACCCCCGGGGCTCACATCTGGTGAGTATGGGCTTGGCACACCCAGGGTCCTGAGCTAGATATCATCATTCTTCTTTCACCAAGAAAGAGAAGAATGCTGGATATCATCATTCTTCTCTTTCTTGGTGATTCCTCTCTCTCTCTCTCTCTCTCTCTCTCTCTCTCTCTCTCTCTCTCTCTCTCTCTCTCAAGGGTAACTCAATTTTTTTTTTTTTTTTTTTTTTTTTTTTGGCTGGTGCAGAAAAAGCCTCAGGTTCCTTGCACTATATGGCTAATCATAATAATAATAATAATAATAACAACAAAAAAAAAAAAAAAACGAACAGAAATGCAACGACTTTTATGCGCGAACCGAGCACATTTCGTTTCTGCGCATCCGCCACATTGACTATTCGTTCTTCCAATCAGCGCACAGCAACAAACATAATATACAATGCTTCAGATCTAGGGCTGGCTGTAGTTTATCCAGGCTGCTTTCAACAATTTTGGCATCGGCGATCGCCATCTAGTCACCTAGCGGAGTCCATCCCTTTAGTTTAAATATATGGTATATGTACAATAAATAAATAAATAACAATTGTCAGATTTCTATTGGCCGATTTTAATGAAATTTGGGATTTCTCAGCAAATCATTCTAAAAGAGATAAATATATTTCATGAAAATCAATTCACTAGGAGTCGAGTTATTACACGCGGACGGACGGAAAAAATGGTGAAGACAGTAGGCGTGTTATGCGTATATGCAAATGCGCTTCATATGAACAAGTTACAATTTACATAAATTAAAAAGACAAAGTAATAATTATTTTTGAAGATTGAATAAATGAAATTCTGTTTTCTGTTAACAAGATATAGATAATTTTAATGCACGTTAAAACTCTTTATTTAAATTAAAATTCAAAAATAATGCTTTTAATGTGTATTTTCAATAGTAAAATGTTAATTGCCAGGAAATATTATTAAAACATTTTTCCTGATAACTTGTTTAGTTAATTCCCATTTTTCAATGCAATATGCAAACATTTTGTAATGCAAGCGAAAACGATGCTAGACAACAGCATAGTTTTCGCTTGCTCGCATGGCTATGTGATTCAGCAACCAATTGCAACACAAAAATTCTTCCAACGTAGTAAGTAGGGTGACGTTGACTTGAAGTGTTCATAAGGCAACTGAAAGCCAATTAACTGGATCTCATCCCTTTTGCAGCTATGCACTCGCTTTATTATTATTATTTTTTTTTTTATTATTACTTCTCCCTGATGGGGGTTCCACCCTATGACGGGTTCTGGTACCAAGTACACAGGATGGTTGTTATGTCTCGTGTTACTATTGGTCGAGGAACTCTCTGACTATCCTACAGGTGTTCAGGATTGCGACGTTCTGGAGTTCCTTGTATGTGTTCTCTGGGAGACCTATTGCTAGTAGGCTGTTATGTAGGGTCTTTGGCAACATACCAGTGGTTGACACGACGATCAAGATGGTCGCTACTTATTGCATATGCTGCATCTCTTTGATCTCCTGTCTCAGGTCCGTGTACTTCCTGATATTTTCCTCGTGTGTTTTCTGGAGATTGTCATTGGGCACTGCTAACTGCGGTTGGAGGATCCCGGTCCCAAGCCTTCTGGCCAATCCAGTCCTTCAGGCCACCCCAAACCGGTTAAAGTTATCCGATCGGTTCTTACCCATGCAAATGTTGCAGTAAATATACTCCTTGGATGGCGACCTCTACAAGTTTGCATTGGATAAAAAATATAGGCAGAACTTACTCCATCGACTTCCTTCTCAGGATCACGTCACAGGACATTAGAACCTGCTCCCAAGAGCCTGTCCATCACTGCCATGGATTCATCACTATTCCAACTTTCTGCACCTGCTCAGATGACTCTAGAACTGTAAAAGGACTGCTCCCTTAAATATAATTTAACATGATAACATGCTGCTGTGTGTATATGTTCATACGTAAAATTTTCATTTGTTTTCCAATGTTTAATCCTACACTTGTATAATTAGTAATAATATTGTTTTTTCTCCTATCTCATCCTTGTTTATTACATTGTATTAGCCTTTACTGTAACATTGTATTAGCCTTTACTGTAAACCCCTAGGTTGTAACTGTGAACGATATTGTGTATGGCGTGTGCGTTTTGTATGCAATAAAGAGTTCATCATCTTCTTCTTCTGTTATGTCAATCAGATGTGTAGCCTTTTCTTTCTTGTCGACAAAGGTTATGTCCGGTCTGTTGTGTGGGATTGTCTTGCCTTTTATTATAGCACAGTTCCAGTACAGCTTGTAGGTTGGGGTCTCTAGTATGGCATAGGGTTTGTACTTGTAATACTATACACTTTCTTTGATAAACTGGTATTTCCTCGATAGCTTCTGATATATTATCCTGGCTACCTAGTCATGTCTACGAGTGTACTCTGCCTGGGGAACACCTTGCATATGTCACAGGACACTCCGGGCTCATTTGCAATGCATTTTCTCTTGGCCTTGGATGGCGAGCATGAATCCGTCAGTCTCGGGGAAGAGCGCCCCTCTCGTAAGCCATGCACCTGAAGCCATTTTATCTATGTGATCTCATTTTATCTATGTGATCTCATTTTATCTATGTGATCTCATTTTATCTAAGTGGTCATTGTAGTGTCTACCATGGTGTGTCTACTTTGCCAATCTTTATAGCTTCGTTTGTTCCGTCTGGTCAGGAGGGGACTCCTCGCTTAGGATGACTGGGGTAGCCGCTTGTCTATCTTCCTTATAGCCTGGTAGAGTCCTACTGCGTTTTTCTGCAAATACTTCTGGTTAGCTATCACTATCTTCTGTTGCTCGATGAGGTCTCTCAGGCCCTTTCCTCCTGATTTCCGAGCTATTATGTCTCTCCACTGATGAATTCAGGTGGTATTGGTGGCTCTTGATCATCGTTGTCCTTTTCTTTCTCATGATATCCTCTATCTCGGTGTTAGCCCAATCTATGATTCCGAAGGAGTATGTTAGCACTGGGACTGCATGGATGCTTATGGCTTTAACTGTTGTCCCGTTGTTCAGCTTTGCATTCGGCAGGCGTCTGAATCTCTGACGGTATTTTCATTTCCCCCGATGCAATCTGTGAGTCTTGTATTTGTCGAGACCACATTCCACCTAAATATCGTTGCTGATTTCTTCAGTGATCCGGAGTAATTGCCGGAGTTGCTTCTCGGTTGCCGGGTGGAGCTTGATGTTATCTATGTACATTTGGTTGAAAAGGGTGTACACTGTACAGGTTTTTCCTTCCTTCTTTGAGGTTATATCCATACTTGCTATTGTTGAGCATGGTGGAAACGGGGTTGAGTGCTAGACAGAACTACAGTGAGCTCAGGGCATCTCCCTGAAAGATTCCTCTCCTGATGGGGTTTGGTCTGGTTATGAAATTCTCGACCATGAAGGTGGTACTCCATTTAGCAATGGTTGCTTCTAGGAAGTTTCTCACTGTCAGAGGACTGTGTAGATTTGCAACGTCTCTATTAGCCAGTTGTGAGATATGGAATCTTTACCAGTGTTTATAATCCCGTTCCCGAAAGACGTCCAAAAGTACAGATAGACATATAGGATAAAATTTAAATTATTATTTTTTTCTCACATGAATATGTTTGCTGAAACGTGTGAAATTACTAACTGAATAGACAGTAGTAAGCTGCTTACTGATGTAAGCTGAGTTTTAGCCAAATATTAACTAGCAGTTTAAAAAGTGATAACGATTAAAAAAAAAAAAAAAAAAACCCGTTTTCCAGTGAAACTGAAAAGAATGAAATTCTGGTGCTAAGTTTAAATTTAGAATTTCTGTGTTGTATTTGTGAACCTAAGTACACAGGACGTGGTCAACCGTAAAGAAACCAAATAACGATAAATTCGCTGCGCTGCCCATACTCACAAAATGCTTTCTTAATCATGAATATTGTGTTGTTGTGCAGCAACAAATAAATAAGTCTAATATTTACGAGTTATTTATTGTTTACGAGGTTTTATTTATTCTCAATCCAATGATAGGCCTAAATTTCTATAATTTCTGACATTTTTCAATTTATTTTTTTTAACTTCAAACGATTATCACAAGATAGATTTAAGAATACTTGTGAGTTGGTTAATAATGCACAACTTCTCGTTTTCTGTAGAGAACTCACCGATTTCCATTTCCACAATTAAAAATGTCTTTTGGAATGTACCAAAGGAATACTGAATTTGAGAAAGAAAAATTTCTTTCGGAAAAAAATTCTCTTTTAAAAGACAGTTAGAATAACTGACTTTATAAACAAATAGTTTATTTGTTCTTAAAGCTCTTTAATAAAAGGCTCATCTGTGTGAACTTTATTCTATTACTAAACAAAAGAACTTACTGAAGGCACTGTCGTCTATTAAACTAAAGTTGCTATCTTTGGCATGTTTTAATCAACACATATGAAGAAGATAAGATTAACTAGTCGAGCAATGCCCTTACCATTTATTTGACTCCTCTGATATCTTGCAAAACTCGAAATATCAAATTAAAAATAAAAAACACCACTTGAAAAAATTATAGGAGGTAAGAGATTTAAGAGTGTCGCCAATAAAAAAAAGATGACAATAAAAAATAGAAAAAAAAGCGCCCGCTATTTTCTCGAAAATATTGGTTATTGAAGTGTATGTTAAAGTACCACTGATTGGTAATGTGCAAAGATAAATCTATTAGTGAGATGGAGGTGTTTTTGTTCCCAGAGGTCCAGATAAAGATTCAAGGTATAATTTAAATTACTGTTATTTCGCACATGAACAGATTAATTGAAACGTATATAGCGTTTTTCAAACCAAATAAAACGTTAAAGCGTTCTAAATAAAATGTTATTAAAGTAAACGAAATTTTAAATATAATGAATTCCAAACAAATTTAACTTCTTTATTTCCTCTGTGGTAAGCGTTATTTAATAGAGGTTAAAAAAGTGATCATAATGTGAATAAACTTAGCGAGAAATGCGAATAATGATAATGTAAGTTATTAATTTTTCGATTGGCCAGAATTGTTTGGAAGTTTTGTAAAAACTAGTATAAATAAAGAAAAAAAAAAGCTTGAAGTATTTATAAAAACAGTTCATTTTTAATTTCAGTTTATTAGTTAAGTTTCAATATATGAGGGCAGTAGCTGATTCAAAAATCGGATTGTGATCCACCATGGGCAGCTTTTGACCAGAGGGGCTTACTTTAAAGGGAAAATAAAAATTAATTCATTAGAAGTTAAAATAAAATATAACAGTTACGACATTTATTGAAGTGTTATCACTTCAATCTACACTTAAGAGAGGTTGGCTACGTTTCAAGATTTTGCTGAACCCTGTTTTCAGGCCTTAAAACAAATTCATGCGTGGTGTTTTTTATTTTAATATAACTTTTAATAATAGCAACCCAAATTGTCCCCTTTTCAGATAATTAAAATTAAAGAGGTAATATGCCAAGATAATATTACAGCGATAAACAATAATCGTACGGTATGTATTCCATTGACTTATCTAATTAAACACATGTTATGCGATAGGATTTAATTATTAGAACATACAGACACACAATACACAGACCTTTTATAGTCTTCACGACAATCTTTGAATAGTATTCAAAAACTATTCGTACATCATACAAATTTAGTATTGAAAATTTAGATGACTAAATGTAGGGACATAAGAAACAGAAGTAGGCTTTTATCCTCAACTGACTTGCAAACCGATCAAAGAACACATACAATTTATGGACCTACTAGTATTACACATAAGTGGATGAGGTTGTTTTTTTTTTTTTTTTTTTTTTTTTTAAGAATTCAGCAAATTTAATAAGTACATTAGTGACTGTACCGTAGGCAATTTTTTGCAGCAACCATTCCCACTGCAAGAAGATCAAATATTTAATATTTATTGAGCCACTTGGTAGCAAAACTACCATACACTTCCAGTTCTGCCATCACAAGGAGGTGGGGTTCTCTTAAAGTTAGGAAGACAGTGGTTGGATATGGTATGGTATGGTTATTAAAGAGCTGGGGAGCTCGTTTGAAAATCTCCAAAGGAGGAGCTAGAATTTGTAGTTAGTCTATCTTATTGAAACAGTAAGTTTCTATAACATGAATTTAAATGCATCTTCACAGTTCAAAACAATTTTTTTCACGAGAACGTTGTTTTCAAACGAATTATTTATATTTACTTTATTTACTACTTATTTACAATTGCAACTTATTTACAAAATTTAGAAAAGCACCTTGTTTACAAAACAATTTTTGTAAATAATATAAGGCGCTTTTCAATTCTTTCTTCTGTTTGCGTTTTAAGACCAAATCTACATATAACGTTTTTCTGTTTCAGATTCTTTTTAAACCTCATTTTCTCTTCTACAATACATTTAAAGCTACTTAGCAAACAACTGTACTCTGGGTGATTGTATCATTATTTTTTTTTATCAGTCATTATGTTATCACTTTTATGGGAGAAAAATATTCTGATAGTTTATATGAGTTGGATAGAAAGCAAGTAGAGTTAGTAAAAGAAACAATCTAATTTATTGTATTAAGTAGTATATTTGACGTTAATTTATCCATATTTTTGTTTTTTAACAATAAATATTTTCCCATATAATGTAATATCAATTTTGAGCATCCTGTATTACATAAGATATGCTTTATCAGGTTAAACTAACTTCTCCAGATATCTAAGCGAACCGACGGGCATACAATGCTGGGCAAATTGCATCACCTCTACCGTTTCGAATTTTTTTTTTTTGTTTTTTTGACTCAAAACTATTTTAACATTTAGTTATGGCAAAAGAAGCCAAATTTATATTCCCACTGTGCTGTTCACTGTGTCTGGAAATTGAGCTTATTCTGTGGTCGATTTATCTGTGTGCTGAACGAAAAATCCTCGTTTCGGGGATGAACTTTTAACCTTTGATTGAGACTGACTAACTCGCCCATCTTGTGAAAAAAAAAGCTCGTAAAAAGTAGAAATTCTTTGTGTCATTGAAAGGGTTCGAACCCAGGAATTCCCCACCCGGTGTGAGTAGGATGGTGATTATATTCACTGTATTACCTGCGAGGGCAAACGAATGGACAGTAAATAAAAGAAAATTAAGTTGAATACGCAGCATGCATGTCAATTAAAAAATGACAAAAAAATGTATTACTTAGATTCTTAGAAGATGGTCTATGTTAAATGCTAAAGCAACTAAGGCATGAGACGTCATTAAATTGTGATTGTTTGGAGATTTCCGGGAGTTAAAACAATGCATCCTGACACCGGCTCTCAGGCGAGGATAGCATGATTTTTTCTCCAGGAAACTCGGGTTTTTCGTCCAGCAAAACAGAAAAGTCGATAACAGAACACACGCAATTTACAGACAGTATAAGCGGAGCAATATGGCCTTAGTCGCTGATGTTCCTAAAATCCAACAACAGCAACAGACTGACACTGACTAATTCAACCGCGTTGCTGAAAATAGCCGTTAACAATTCATCCTTTAGTCTAGCGGGGTCCGAAACCAGGCCTTTTCCATATACTTAGAAGCCTTAAAACCGTGCATTATCCTATTTATTATTATTTATTTTTTTATTTAAAAAAATTTAAATCATGCTAATGTGAAAATAATATTCGGTTTTGCACGTAGCATCCGATCGCACGATTGATATGAAATAGAATTATCTAATGATGTGTTTTTATTATTTTTTTTATGTCCTTAGGCTGCTCTAGGAACGTAAAATCAAATTACATTTACATTTAGAAAAACCAAAGTGGTTCGAGCTCAGGTGACAGTTAAATACGGTTAACGATAATATTCTTGTCAAAATCTTTATTGTAACCTCTTTTAACATACGAGATTATACTGGAATATAAACAGAACATTATAGTAATTGTAGAAGGTAAACATGATGGATTCGTATTTTGGTGTTCCTACTAACTTGACTGCTCTCTTTTGAATGAAGTCTAAACGCTTGAGAGAAATTGTTAACTAATCGATTATTTAAATGAACCAAAAATAAAATATAATTTTTGTTCAGGTTTTTATGAAATAATATAGGTATTGCTAACATTACGGTGCTGTAGAAAATTCAGTGGGGTAAAAATTATATTCCTCTTGGCAGTGGCGTATCCAGGTGTCATCCTAAAGGGGGGGGGGGCATAGCAACCAGGTCCAGGTGTCATTATAAGGGGGCGCATGGTGAGCAGGTTTTTTTTTTTTTTTAGAACGCCTCTTGCCTTTGGTTTCTTTAATTTCAAATTTTTGGGTAAGGGGCGGGGGGCATAATCCCCATTCTGCCCACCCCTGAATACGCCCTGCCTCTGGGCATTGCCAGTTCCAGCGATATTCCAATTATTATTATTATTATAAACTTTTTTCTCCTTTATGGGTTTTTTTTCGCCAGTGACGGATACTGGTACCAAGTGCATGGGGTTGGTTGACTGTGTCCGGTTACTGTTATTATTGTCATTATTGCCGTTGGTCGAGGAATTCTGTCGAAGAACTGTCCTACAGGTGTTCAGGATCACAACTTTCTGAAGTTTCATGTAAGTGTTCTCTGGGAAGCCTATTGCTGATAGGTTATTATTATTATTATTGGTTTATTATTTCTCCCTGATTGGGGGATCCACCCCGTGATGGGTACTGGTACCAAGTGCACAGGGTGGTTTATTATTATTATTACTTTTTTTAGAGTGCCTTTTTTGTTCCGATATTTTCGTCTTCAGAATTCGTTTTATGTCGGTTTTTATCCTTGAAATTCTGGTCACCCTATATAAAAATAACCTGACTATTTTTCTCAAACAGATTTTCAATTTTTATACGAATACCGTATTTATGTGATGGCTTGCTTTCAAACATATTTTTACTGATAAGATAGTAATATTGCCAGTACGTGATTTTTGTCCCATATTTTTTATTTGTTTATAAAATTTATGATATTATAAAATTAATACTTTTTCCGAAAGAGGTCACTTACAATCTAATGTTCACAATTGGTTTATGTGGAAGTGCTTGTGTTTGTGTGAAAAAAATATTTAGTTTTGAGTTATTATAATAAATGATTAACGTATTCGGCATACTCTTGCTAAGTACTGCAAATAAATTCGTCAGAACTGAGAGATACCCATGAAGTACTTCAGTATTCATGTGAGTACATATTCCGTTTATCTTGCTCAGTCTTACAAAAATGCGAGGGAAATTTTCTATCAGTAAAAATAGTTCGATACTAAATATAGAAGAAATATTTCTGTTAAACGAATTTAGCATCACTATTACTAAACTTTATCGTAAATGAAAATGTTACGATCATTATCAAGGAGCAGAGAAATATTGCATTAAAGTTAAGTAACATCTGAACCAGTAGCGTAGCCAGGATTTTATGTCAGCAGGTACATTCACAAAAAAGGCGCAAATTGTCTAATGCTAAAATGCGCCACAATACCAGATTTCCGCATCAGGGTGTACAGTGTACCTGCTGACCCTACCCTGGCTACGCCACTGATCTGAACTGATAATACCAAATCCGTAACTTCTAAACTGATGTTGGAACGTACACTGAAATTAGTAGCCGATCGTTTGCTTACGTCTGGTTTACAATAGGTTGCTATAGTTGATATTAAAAATACAATGTTATGTTAAAGTGTGCAAGGTTTGGTTAATTTTTTTATTACTAGTTTTTTTACTATACTTTTAAACAAATGTTCACTTTTTCTGAAGTTTCATGTAAGTGTTCTCTGGGAAGCCTGGGAAGTAATTGCATGTGGTTTCCAGCTTTTTAGAATATGAAAAAATGTCGAAGCAGTAAACTATGGGAAGATTGCTTGCCTTGGCACGGAATCTTGGCACTCAGGACAATGCCGAATTGTACTGGCTTTAAACTATGGGGTTACAGCCAGTATTTCCTAGATTACATGTTGTAGGAGGTATTTCAACAGCAGTGGGTGCATAAAGTGTGGGTCACGACTGTTTTATGAAATAATATTAGCATTGATAATATTATGGTGCTATAGAAAATCCAGTGGGATAATTTATACTTAAGGAGGGGTAGCGAAAACAATATGTGTGATGGCACACTTGTAAATCACAAGTAGGATTAATATAGGAGTAAGTAATATATTTATTTATTGCGCGGTGCAGCAGCGGTTTCTCTATATCAGTTTTTCACCGTGGTCCACGATTCCTGGGAGGTCCTTGAAGGTAGCAGTTGGGATACGTGAACTGTTTTCATTATAGTAAAATACAGGATAAAGATTATCCATATAAAATTTTTCCGTTTCAATTTTTTTAATTAATTTATTTTTTTTAATTTTCGTTACTCGAGGAAATATGTAGTAGCTTTGACAGTCAAAAATAGAAAATGAATTAATTAATAAAAACAATTGTGATGGGCAGATGGAATCTTTAAAAATACATGAAGTTCATGGGGTAAAAAAAAAAGAATGGAAAAAAATAATAATTTTTATTATTAAAAATACATGGAGTCCATGAAGTAAAAAATAAATAAAAGGGTGAGAAAAATAAATTGAGAAAATAATAAAACAATTGGAAAAAATAATTAAAAAAATTGGGGAAAATAATAAAAGAGGTTCGTGGTGGTGAAAAGGTTAGTAAATATTGTCACCTTTCTCGTTTCTCTCTTATTTTAATCTACTATATTATTATTACTTTTATAGTATTGTTATAATAAAATTAAGACTGTATTGTTTTATAATGAATAACTAAAAAATAGTTTTCAAACTGTATACATTTTTTTTTTAAATTTTCTTTTAATCTAGAAAAGATCTCTCTAAATTAAATACGCATGAGATGGCAAGTTTGGCTGTACGATTGGATTCCCCCTAGTTCAGGGACATTGAGAGTCAGCAAAGGGCCCCCTTATCCCAGGGATGAATAGTCTCACTGGGCCCGCCTTTCCTCCTCTAAGTCTTTTTTCTATAACTTATCGGCAGGGGTATCGACCCCGTCCCATGCGTTGTCCAGCCACTGGGCGTCTCCATATGTAACTCCTGTATATACCAAGTATGAAATATCGAATTTACTATTGACAACTTGGCCACACACACACACAACATTTTAGCTAAAAAGGCAATTCGAAAAATATTGGGATGTCTCTCGTTCACCCCTCATATTAAATATATTGTGTCATATTTTATTTACTATTCTTTTAGGATGTTATTATAATATTTTGTGCTTTTGTTTGTGTTCAGTGTGTATTTACTGCGCATATATGCAAAATTTGCAGTATTTGCATTTTAATTTATTTTTTATTTCATCTTATTATATTTTGTCAATATATTATATTGACACTTAGTGGCCACTTTATTAGATACACCAAACCCTTCTGATTAAATAGATCCGTCCTTCGGTAACAGCATCACGTGTTCGAATCAAGCTTATTAAACAGGTGGGCAGATATGTAGGGATGCTGTATGTGTGCTGTTCAATGCAAGAATGGCCAAGGCAAAAGAATGACTACTGACTACTACGATGCCACGTTGAAAGGTCAGTTTGAACATGGCATGGTGGTCGGCGACAGACGCGCAGGTATGAGTATCTCGAAAACTGCAATCCTGCTGGGGTTTTCAATTATGTCTATTTTGACGTATCGATATCGGTCCAATAACCAAATGATATCTAGCCAGCGGTGATCCTCTGGTCGGAAACAGCTTGTTGATCCCAGTGGCTAATGGAGGCTGACAAGGCTAATGCAAGATAAGAAAAAGGTTGTAGTCACTAAAACAACAATCAAAAAATTACTCAATTACGCCATAAGTCACGGATGGGGTATCGCATCCGACGACCGAACCGGGTTCGACTCCTGTCGGAGAAAAAAAAAAAAAGCCAAGAAGGTACGGTTGCAGATTTAACAAAATAAGAGCTTGCATTAAACATTGTACATTGCGCACATGAGTGTAACCTCTTTTATACCTCTTTTATACTGCTGGTGCCTGTTGATCCTGTTACAACTTGCTCTGTAACTGGAGCTGTTATTGGTTTTTAGACGCATCAGCAACTTAAGTCGTATTGAGCCATTGTGTATTGTTCTTATTTTTTTGTTTACATCAAGTAGAAGTGTACATTTCTCTCAGAGACAGCAAGATGTGTAGGGGCCTCTACAAGTGTGTTCACAGGTCGATTTGCATGTTGCGTGATTGGAAATACTGGACTAACTTACGGAGGGAAACTCGCTCCCTTCATTTGATATCGGCTGTAGTTAGCCGCTATGAGATGGAAGGAGCGAAAGTTTTCCCCGATTGAAGAGTAATTTATAAATTTCTCTTGCATGAGGGAACTCGAACGCAGACACCTTCAAACAAGTGACGAAACCACTATACTGTCACAGAGGACAACCAGTGAACACACTGTCTACTGTTATAGGAGTTTAGCACTTTTTGTATGAGATTTTGTAGATTGTGCGGCGCGTTTGGCTCTCGTACCGTGGCTTTTCTTTCTTAATAAAATATACAGGGAACGTGAATTTTCCGCAACGTCTATTTTAACGTGTGTATTCATACATTAATTTATTTTAGTCACTTAAAATATTTTGACAATAAAGAATATTTATTGTCAAAATATTGACAGGCAACTGGACTTGCTTTCGTTTAGTAATACTGTATAAGATGTCGTTGGTTTTTAGACGCATCAGCAGTGGCGGATTTAGCACTTGAGAGGCCCCAGGCGCAATTCAATTTTGAGGCCCCCCCTCTAAATATTTTCGGTACCACTACAGTGTGCATTCTACGCGCACGTTTTTACTATAGCACGCGCTCTAGATTTGGTGTTACGGTTTTAATCATTTTGGTTGCGCAATTCTTTCATACATATTTTAACTAATGTTTAAATGAAAAAAATGGCACAACTAAGCATTAATGATAATACGTATTCTACTTCAGATTCACTTAGTTCACATAGATATTTCATATAATATGTAGGGATATTCGCATAAGAGTTTACTAACTTCTCATATTAAATTATAGTTTTATTCAGTAACGGTAATAATGATGAGCGTAAAAATTAAAGATGAAACAATTTTATTTTTTTTTGAGACCTGAGATTTGAGGCCTCCTCTATTTAAGAGGCCCCAGCCGCGCGCCTCGTGCGCCTGTGCGGAAATCCGCCACTGCGCATCAGTGTTTTAGGCCATATTTCTCTAGTTAGCGAGTTATGTATAGAAATGTGTGTTTAAGGGCCAATTTATGTTAGGGGGGTATGAATACACGTTTCCTCCGCTCGGGATGCTAACTACAACCTCGAGTGAATAGGTCTTTAAAAATTCCTCCTCCCTGTTAAATAGGATTCAAACCCAGTAATATCAGGTGGCAATATACACATGTAAAGTGTTTTTATTCTCTTTTAAGACTACTTATATAGATGTTTTCGGAATACTGTACTGCAAGTCGTGTTTGTAGTTTATTTATAGTCTGCTGGAATGTCTGTTCATCTGAATTCTTTTTTATGCAAAAGTAGTGAAATTTTGCTCTCGTTCGAACTTGGCTTACAGTGATGCATTCACTATCGTGAAGAACAAGCTGAGTCTTAGCCTATTGTTTTCAGCATGCTCGTTCATGTGTCCGCACGTTGTTCTCAACTATCAGTGGACAGATTCTCAGGAGATTTCATAATTGGCTTTTTTGGAAAGATTTGTGGAGTAATCGTAAATATCATTAAAATCGGAAAAGTAGAAATTCAGCTATTATTATTATTATTATTATTTTTTTTTTTTTCATACGTGCCGTCACGTAAATTATACCTGTACTGCAGCTGAAGGGATGGACATATTTATGGCAGTGCGCTTATTGAATGAACGAATGGGAAATATAGTAGATGCACGGAAAAGGAAACGTCTTGGTTTAGTGGACATACTAAAGCGGTGATTACTGAAGAGCTCGTTTTTAGGCGGTTAGCATACACGCGTAATGCGCCTATTGTCTTCATTATGTCCGCCCGTCCGCATGTAATAAATCAGCCCCTAGTTGTGAATTTTCGCGAAATTTTATATTTGGGCCTTTTAGAATTATTTGTTGATAAATCCCAAATTTCAATAGGATTAATAAATCGAACCAATAGAATTTTTAGTAATTATTATTATTATTTTTCTTTACACATATCACATAGGCCATCTCTATACCGTATATTGTTGCGGAAGCACTGAATATGATGTCTATTGCCATTCGTTGATTGGAGAAATGAACAGACAATGTGGCGGATGCGCAGAAACGAAATGTTCTCGGTTCGTGCGAAAAGTCGTCGATTTTTGCTTTTTTTTTTTTTTTTTTTGTTAAAAATCATGAATATTACTATGTGCTAACGCCCCTGAAATGTAATGCACTACATTAAGGTACATTGCATACATTAACTAACTTGTTTATTATCAGTTTATAACTATGTTCAAAATAGTGCAAAACACCAATTTACGTAGTTATAAAAATATAAACGTTTGCTAATGGCGTCATTATTTGAAAATTTCATATTGTAGATCCCTTCACACCGCGTTGCCCTACTCATTACACTTCGAATAAACAACGGTTTCAGAGTGGAGAAGACTTGTTGCTTATTCATAGTTGAGTGGAACCATCCAGACATCACCGTTTCGGAGATTATTGTTTCCTCGTCGGTGGGCTGATAGGAAACCTTAGTGTAAGAGCAGACAACGCCTTGTGACGATGTGTTGCGTTTCAGTTTTTATTAAAATTCAGAAGAAAATCAGTACATAAAACGAAAAGTTGAGGAAATATTTACGTGCAGTGAAGTTGAAAATAATTATTTACACAGGGAGATGTTTTGAGGACTGTACTCATATACAACGACAATTAGTGCATGGTTTACCAACATACCGGACATGTTCTTTAACATAAGTTAAGCAGGAAAAATAAGAAAGGGAAAACCTTACAATTTATCAACAACGTTGATAGTGGCACACAAAATGCTCTGGGAGCCAGCTCCTTCAGTAAATTCGGGATCTCTAAACCTTACTTTGTTATTATTTTTTTGATATTAAAATGCATCAGTAAAAGTATCGATTTTCGGCAAAGTGCTGTTACTCCGGTTTTAACTACTGGTGCTCGAATGGGAGCGATAGCGTGACTTTTGCCGCAACTTTTATTGTGATCGTTGAACTCCACATCCCGGACCTTAATTTTAATTTAGATTTTGACTTTTTTTTATTGTCGTTTTAACTTGATATTAATTTTGGTGAGAGTTTCAAATATGTTTGGAAAGCCACTCAGTGAACTTTTTTTTTTTTTTTCTTACAATTTTCGGAAAGGAGATGCCCAGCTGTCAATCATGATTAATGAAAGTCAATGACAACAACATCAGCTACGTTACAACCAGGCGCCTGAGATCTACGGCAGAGTTTTCTATAGCAGTAAAAGGCATTTGGATTCCTGTTTCCTTCTTTTCTTGTTTTTCCTAACGCAACTTAACGAAACTGTTTGGTCCGTTTAGTTTATGGAAAATGGGAAGAAGCTAATATAATTTTTATTTCTAATTTGAAAGAAGACAATCCACTGTTTGTGAAATAAGTTCCGTTGATCGCAGGTTGCCATGCCTCAGTTGCGTTGTCCCTGTAGCTATCTAATGATTATCATAGGCTAAAATTAAAAACCAATTTAAAAATTACAACACTATAAACATTCATAATAGTACAGTATATTTATTTTTAAGTGTAATAACTTTCTCTTTCAGATGTTGTTTGTCAGCTTTCTATTCCGCTCAGTTTCTTTCTGGTTCCGAAAAAAAAAAAAAAAAATTACGTATATACATATCCGAAACTAGTAATACTGAACAGTTAGGTTAGATTTCTCAACCCAAGCAATAGAGGGAAGGAAAGGGGATGGGTTTTAGCCTCTAGATCTTTTGTTCAGAGGCCAAAAGAATCGATCAATAACAACCAGTAAAGTATTACTCCCCTAGCAATTTTTTGCTGTCTAGGGATGGATGTAACCTTTCCTTTTCCTTTACTTGAATAAATAAATAAATAAAATATAATATAATTAAAAAATTCGTAAGAAAATTGTGTAATGACCAAACATAAACAAATAATTCCATTTCCTCTTTTAAATGTTTTATTTCCTGTTTTTCAAAGACTATTTATAACCTTTTCTTTTGGGGGAAAAAAAAAAAAAAAAAAAAAGAAGACATAGTTAAGCCATAGTGAATTGTAAAATTTACTTTCCTGTACTACTTTTCATATTTTAGGAAAAAGTGAATTTCAGATTCATTCAGAAGGTTAACGTTAATGTTGTTTAGGATTTGTAGTTCCTACAGTAATCCAGTACGGTATTCATTTCTGTGTGCAGTACTTGGAAGGCTTATGAGCAGTCTTTGATCAGAACACGTGTTCTGATCAAAGACTACTCTACTACTCTGTTAAATCCTTCGTTATCGGTGTTTTGTTATCGTCTCTCTGAATATTTCTCCATTTGGTTGGCATTATCAAAATCCATTTGCTTATCTGTTATAATTTTAAGGTCATTTTCATAGTGATTCTATAATTATCGTATCTGTGATATAAAGTTTAAAAAAAACAAAAAAAAAAAAACCCTAAAAGCAAAATGAGTTTCATGGATACGTAATCAGACTCACAAAAAAAGAAATCTATGCAATTTTTTGACATGACAACGAGTTTCTATCAAATTGAATTTGTCTCGCTAATGTTTCCACCTTCGCTTGCGATTTGTCTATGACACCATCTTTCTTTTGTTAAATAACAATCAAACTTTTTAAAAACACTATAATTCATGTATAATAAGATAAGGTAAACCGATTGTTACAGAATTATATCATTCTGAAGTCCAAATCCCTTGAAGATATCCACTATGAGTTCTATTCTGAAAACTTGAATGTACATACTCGTATTCTTTCATTAAATACTCGATCATCTTCTTATGTAATGCTGCTATGAATAAAAATCTATATTTATGGCATTCAACATGAACAAATTGGATTAACATAGAGATTACAGATCTTACCTATTATTCCAGTTGAAGATTCGCTTAGAACTCCACCGAGGATATCACAAAAATGGTATTATTTATTTGATTTCGATAAAATCAAGTAAAATAACATAATTAATATACTTTGAACAGGAGGCGACATGCAAATGCTTGCAAACCATAGAGCCATACATGCACCATCCCACCAAAAGTCACGGGACTTTGGGGACAGGTGTCTCATAACTTTTGGTAAGATAGTATACATGTTGATGATGGCTAAGATAATACCAGATGATTGAGGCGAAGCCATTACATTGTTAATTGCAGTCATGTCCGAGTTAGAAGGATATTGTTTGGGAAGGGCCTGCAGGTACTACTATAGGAACATGAAGTTCATAAATATAAAGAAGGAATAGGATGGAATAAATGAATTAATGTTACCAGGGTAACAAATTAGAAGCTGAGGATGATTTCAAACCAGGTGCGGATGATGGTTTAGTAAATCCACTGTTAATTAAGGGTCTGACATGTCCATGCCATTCGCAGTTCCAACACTGGAGGATGTAGAAACGTCTATACTTACTAAATTGGTAACATCTAGCTTTTGCCTCATCATCCAGTACAACCCCCTTTTCCTCATATACAATCTCACAAAAAATCTCTTCGTCTTCGTCATCTTCCTCGTCATCATCTTCCTCCTCATCCTCACCTAGAAGGAAAAGGTTCTCTATAACACTGTATTATGGAGCACTGTATGAAGGGACCGGAGAGGAAGGCTATGTGTTTTTAGTAGAACTTTATTCTTCGGGAAAAAATATTAATGCCAGTGGTGCGTTATTGCAAATTGAGAGAGATTCAATTTACAGTATGATTTGATTTATTACTTGTTATACATTATGTTTAATTAAGTGTGAAATATGGGCCACGGTTTCGCCTGTAAATGGAAAGTCGGTTATCATCGTATAGAATTGTGCTAAAACATAGCGTCTAAGAATCCTTATCGAGGGCGCAGCGATGGGGTAGGGGAAGCGTGACTGGCATGGGCGTAAAATTACCTTTTAGCCTGAAATTTAAACTGAAAACAAAGGCAACACAGAAATGAACATTTACCGCTAGGCGGTATGTCCTCTCATATCACTGATCCCCAGTTTCATTTGTACCTTTATTTGGAGTCTGCTACAACGCCTTAAAATTTCTTTTACATTAAAAATAATTATAAAAAAGTAAAAGAAAAGAAAAATACACTGTGTTCTCTGTTTACGTATTAACTTACTTTATTTATTTTGTTATTTTATTTCGTTGTCATCAAGCAGAATTACATAAATATAACTCTGTGTGGCAGTTTATATATATATATATATATATATATATAGTTGTAATTAACTGATTGTCATATATACTAAATGATCAGAAGTATTCGTACATTCCTCCGCTTAATAAAAGTGTACCGTACACCCTCCACGAATATTTACACGTGACAGAAGTCCCATGCACATGCAAATAGAGTATGTTGGAAGCCAGTATGGTTGTGGATCTGAAGGAACTTACTTTAAATGTGGAATAGTGGATGGCTACCACATTACTAACTTCTTTGTGTGCTGAAGTGCAACTCGTCTGAACCTTCCAAAATTAACTGTGGCGACTGTAACTCGTCGTTGTTGGTTTTGCAGACTCCAGAAAAGAGCGAAGTCCGTGGAGGAAAATCTTGTTCTTTCTGCCCAACACCAACAAACTTGGAGTCCAAAAATCCCTGACAGGCGCAAGGAGACAACTTGTCACCAGGAACGTTAGGGAGCTCTCACTTCCTGGACTTGGATGCCCTCTTCCTTAAGACCTAATGGGCTGGAACTATCCCGCACACGTCATCACCATAGCAGAAATGATCACACCTTACTTGGTAGCTGTCCATCACGCCTTGCATCTATGTTTTGCACTGTAAAGCAACAGCCTGTATGGACTCAGAAGCTCTTGCTTTGCATCTGTGTAAGTAAATCTTTTCTCCAGATTTCTGAAAGTAGTGTCACCCTAGAAATTTAATACAGGTGTACTGTACATACAGCAAAGATGTAGTGGGAACAGGGATGATAAGGGCTAACGTAATTGTAGCTCCTCCCCATGATCTAAATAATGCAGATTTTTTGCTGCTACGTGATGATTAAAGCCCCGGAACACTGCTTTACTTCCCCTCCACTTTAGAAAATCCTGGCACCGTCCCTGAGTGTGAAAGATTGTTCTCTGATATAAACGATACTCTAAAGTGGAGGGGACGACCCCTCCACTGTAGAAAATCCTGGCACCGTCCTGAGTGTGAAAGATTGTTCTCTGATATTGATCTGATATAGACGATACTCCACCTTTCCAAGGTGGAGTATCGTGTATATTAAAAAGAGTAATTCGATAGAATAATTTCTGTCTCAGCTGATAATAGCTATAATTGCATTATATTTTATATGAAAAAGAGTATATCAAAAAGGTGGAGTATTGCCTATATAAAGACAGTGTAAGTCAGCATTTATCTCAATCGATCCCCCTTGGATACAGCCTCGACAACTTCGTCGCTATTTTAACGTTAGTTTACACGGAGATAGAAGATTTTGAAAGTAAGCTTGAAAACTGTATTTTTGCTTTACTGTGCGCCGTGACATTCAGTTGCGGAAATATTTAGTTTCCTTCCAACTTTTCATAATACTATATCATAGTTTCCTGTTATATTGCGGTTAATGATACATGTGCATTGTTATATGCTTTCATTGCTATTTTTTTTCGGAAAACGTCGATTATAATAATTGTCATTAAGTGGGGTAACGAAACGATTACAGTGGAATCGTTCAAGGAGACCTCACTTAAGATGTTTTTCGTCTAAAAAGTCCAGAAAAATATTCCATAAACTTAATGCGTTTTTTTGTACTTTTAACATGCTCCCCTTAAAATGATTTTTTGCCTAAGAGATTCCCTGCGGGCTTTGAGAACCGACTTTTTTTTTTTTTTTTTTTTATCCTATCTGCATACTGAAAGGATTATCAGTCCGTACGTCCATCAATCACACTTTGCTGTGTTCTCCTTTCTTACTATATGTGATACAGTAATTGGACGTATATATGGCCTTTCCCCATCTACGATTAAAATCCAAGTGTTTTGTTAGAAAGGGAGGAAAAAGTGTTCTCTGTAATAACATAGATGACATGGCATGAATGACATGGAGCATTCTCCACCTTTACAACAAGTTGCTTCTGGGTAATGCACTATATGAAATATTCAGTTCATATCTATTGAGATAGTGTTGTTTATGCTCTGTTTTTACAGCGAGTTTGCTTTGGTGCCATGCTGCATCAGACAGAATTTTTCTGTTGAAACAGGGAAATATTTTTTGTCGTAAGTTGTGAAATACCGAGTCAACTCGTTATGAATGTGGCAGGCACTTTGAGAGATACGAGAATCTACCATTTACGGGGGGGGGTGAACAGCTGTTTTTTTGTTTTCTAATATAAATCTGGTTTATTTTGAAACGGTGCATATCAGGAGAGCTTGTGTGGGTAGATCGTGCTGCATTTGTGTCATTTACAGTAAACTCATATTTTTTAGCCTAATAAAGCCATCGCTTCCTAATAGGATACCCTCAACTTAAATTAGAAACAAGGACGTACGTACGACTGCCATTTACATGTTCGTTCTTAACCAAGATTTAAACTTTTTAAGATATTTCATTTCTTAGTTCATCCCACTTACATTTCTGGAGTTTAGAATTTTTTAAATGTTTCAGAACAAGGATTCTAATACACACGCACATTTCTGTAAGTTGTGGTTACTTCTGATTTCCCCTGAAAATTTAACTTATAATTTAACATTTAACTTTCGTATTGTGTTAACCCGTGTTCGAATTGGAAATTAGTAACAATCAGAACGCTAATATTTGTCAGAAAAACCCACATTAAATATATTTTTTTGTCAAAAGTTTATCCAACTCATGCAATACTCACACTTGGTTCTGATATTCGGATGCCACGATTAATTACCAATATGCTCGAATTTGTAATCGGCAGTAACCATCAGTTTGGTCCCTGTCCATGAGTACCGATGTAAACAAATTGTGCCAACTGTGGTAATTGTACTTGTAAACTTATCTAGTGTGTGAGTCTAAAATAAACACGAAAACAATTGATTACTGTAATGAGAATTCTTTTCTAGTCTAGGATGACCAGATGTCCTGGTGTCCTGAAAATTTCATTTCGGGACGCATAAATGCCTCAGTTTTAAACCGTTAAATATAATGATTTACTAAGATTTTTTTCGTCTCCTTTGGTAGAAATTCACTTTCATCCTCAAACTAGATATACTAAATACGACTTTTATAAATGGGTTTCGCATTTCCAGTGCTGGAAAAACCACTTATGGAAATTTTTTTTTACTGGAATATAGTTTTAATACACCGCACTAATTAAAGTATGTTTTTATAATACTACTTTGAACCGCCACTTTTCATTGGCCACATTGACGAAACTGTATGGGTGTAAGTTCACTCTTGTAAATTAAGCTCAAAGGTTCCGGCTTTCACACCTCTAAAAGGTTTTTTTGAAATGTTACTATGGTCACTGCCGCTTACAGTAGGTCACATACCTTTGAAATCCGGCGTCAAAATGGCTTCAACGTAGAGAATATGAAAAAGAAATATATACCATTCTGTATTTAGGGGGACGCCTGGTCAGCGTGAAGAAGAAAAGACCAAACCCTCCAGCACATGACAGCACAACGAAACAAATGGCCCTCAGTCTCCAGCGGCTTTCACTCCCCCTCTTACGGCAGCGAGAGGATCAGATTGGAAGCAGAGGGTGCTGAGAATCTCTAAGAGATACAAGCTAAAGGTTATAATGATTTATGCACCAACATCGAGCCATGATGATGAAGAGGTTGAAGAAATGTACACAGAGATTGAGAGTCTTCTAGACGGGCAGAAAACCCACTACTCCACCATTATGGGGACTTCAATGCTAAGATTGGAAAGAGACAAAACAGTGCAGAAAGGGGAACAATAGGAAATTTTGGAATTGGTGAAAGAGGTGAAAGACTTGTGGAATTTGCAGAATTTCGAGGATTGTCAGTATTGAACACTTTTTTTCAAGAAAAGAGTGAACAGAAAGTAGACGTGGAAGAGCCCAAATGGATTAACTAACTAATGAAATCGAATTCATCCTCACTAACAGAAGATCATGAGTGATGTTACCATCCTGAACAAGGTAAATGTTGGAAGTGATCACAGAATGGTAAGGTGCACACTTGATATAGATGTAAGAAAAGAAAGGAAAAAACTGACTCGAATAAATAATACGAAGGTCTTGGAGATAACAGAAGAGGAGAAAAAGGAGTATGTACTGGAACTTAAGAACAAGAATCTTGGTCCTGAGCAGTCGGCTTCTGCAGACTGCTCAGGACAAAGATATCGACTAGGAATATTACAACTTTCTGAAATTGATAAAGCCCAAGAAACCTATAAGTAAAAATAAATCCAAAGAAGAAAAAATTAGTCAAGAAACACTTGTCATGATGAACCGAAGACGACAAATGAAGAGCAATATAAACACTGACAAGAAGAAAATTGAGTATACTGAGTTATGCAAAGCCATTAGAAAGAGACTCAGAGAGGGCTTAAGAAGATTTAATACAAGAAAAGTAGAACAAGCATTAAGGGAAATCAAAGGACTTAAATCAGCAGCCATGAGCAGTAATACGGAAAGACAAATGATACTGAAACCGAAGAATACCGATGGTGTACTTATAATAGCAGAGAAGGCATAAAATAAATGGCAGAATGCTACTATAGAGAATTATACAAGGAGCGAAGGAAAGATGCCAGAAGTGGGGAAGATGGATCGCAAATTAGTAACACGTACAACATGCCTGAGATCCTTCCTGATGAGGTAGAACATGCGTTGAAGAAAATGAAGACTCAGAAAGCCCCAGGGAAAGATGAAGTTACTATAGAGTTGTTAAAATTTGGGATGAAGAGACATGACACAAAAACTCTTCACAAAATGCATTAGAAAAGGTGTGATGCCTAAGGAGTGGAATAATGCAATCATAGTTTTGCTGCATAAGAAAGGAGATAAATCAGAAATTTGAAATTTTAGACCAATTAGCTTGTTATCCCACATTTACAAGTTGTTCACAAGGGTCATTACCAACAGATTGGAAAGAATACTTGATGAGAATCAACCGAAAGTGCAAGCTGGCTTCAGGACATGATTCTCAACTATAGATCACCTTCACCTTTTTAATTATTAATTAACGAATGGAATTACAGTAACGGTAATAATGGAGAAAGCAAATGAATATAAAACACCATTATACCTGGCATTTGTGGATTATGAAAAGGCATTTGATTCCATACAGCATAAGGCAATGTTTCGGGCACTGGAAAAACAAGGCATAGATACCCCATATATTATGATTTTGAAGAAAATATATGAGAATGCTACCTCCTTTATTAGACTAGATAAAGAGAGCAGTAAATTTAAAATTGAGAAAGGAGTTCGACAAGGAGATATAATATCTCCGAAGCTGTTTACTGCTGCCCTTGAGGAAGGCTTTCAGAAGATTACACTGGTCGCAGAAAGGAGTCAACGTGAATGGAGAGTACTTAAACCGTTTACGAATTGTAGATAGCATTGTGGTCATAAGCCACAATCCCAAAGAATTAGAGGAAATCTTAATCAGTTATGCAGAATTAGTAAGGATTTTGGACTAAAGATGAATATGGCTAAAACAAAAGTAATGATGAACAAGTATACCACAGAAAGAGATATAATGATTAAAGGAGCAGTAATTGAAAAGGTGGAATTATATACTTATTTGGGACAAGTCATTAGCTGTAATAATGATAAATGGCTGGAAGTCAAGAGAAGAATAAATTTTGGATGGATAGCATTCAGGAAATATAGTCACATACTGAGGAGCAATATCCCAATTTGTCTGAACATAAAATAATATATATATACTCCCCACCATGACTTCTGGAAGTGAAACTTTGGCTTTCACTAAAAGAATGGAAGAGAAGCTGAGCACGACACAGCGAAGAATGGAACGAATTATATTGGGAATCAGACTGTTAGATAAGAAGAGAAACACATGGATTAGGCAGAAAACTCAAGTAAAGGCTATTCTTATCAGAACTAAAGAGCTAAAATGGTCTTGGGCACATAGCTCGAAGACATGATGACAGATGGACTAAGAAAATAACAGAATGGTACCCAAGAGGAGCTAGAAGAAAACCTGGAAGACAACGACCGAGATGGACAGATGAAATTCATGAGTTTGTGAGTAGTAAATGTATGGCCATTGCACAAAACAGAAGGAACTGGAAAGTTGCTGGAGAGCCTTCATCCTGCAGTGGATTGAAAATGGCTGATGATGATGATTTACGGGGAATAATTTTTCAATAAATTTAATTTTTTAATTATTAATTAACGAATGGAATTACAGTAACGGTAATAATTAATTACTTAATTTTAATATTGATTAGATTATAAAAATAAAATAAGTAAATTAATTAAAAATAGGCTTAAATTAATTTTAAAAATTTAAAAATAGGCTAATGAAATAACACAATTATTCAATTATATGGAGTTAGAAGGACTATCCTGTCCTCTCTTATGTATTTTTTTCCTGCCAGCAGGAATTAAACTGATTAATTAATGCAATGGTCTTAATGCTGACAGTAGAACAAACATTGCTCTCAAAACGAGTTGCGCTGGTATTGCGTTTAGACATCTTTTTTGTGTTATCATTTGTTTTTAAATGTTAATCTGCAATTTATTTATTTAAAAATGGAATCAGTGGTTAAATAGCTGGTTAACTTGTTTGCGGTGTAATTCCATTTCTAACAAGTTTATCTGCCACTTGCACTCCACTAGTTTTCAAATAAATGTGTTGAAAGTGGAGCAGTATCGGGCAACTCGTGAAGGCAGAGTTTGTTCTACGATTCGAGTCCACATTTATTATAGCTACTAACGTCACTCACGTTCACATTAAATGCAGTCATAGTATTGGTAAGGGAATACATCATTATTGATCATTTCATTCTTTCGAGAGAGCTCATCATATAATATCCAGAATACTGACCTGGAAAATGTAGTCTCAAGTACGTGATGATAATGCTTGTAAGTCACCTTTCCAGGGACAATTTTAAAAACTGGGGGCAGAATTTCCGGTGGGTTGGGGCGGAGAACAGGTAATCATTTCTAGGGACATCTAGAACTGCAGATTCCAAGTTCTATCACATAATTAATCATTAACCCCAGGGGCTCACATCTGGTGAGTATGGGCTTGGCACACCCAGGGTCCTGAGCTGGATATCATCATTCTTCTCTTTCTTGATGATTTCCTTCTACTTCTCTCTCTCTCTCTCTCTCTCTCTCTCTCTCTTTCTCTTTCTCATGGTAACTCAAATTTTTTTTGGCTGGTGCAGCATAAGCCTCAGGCTTCCCTTGCACCATATGGCTAATAATAATAATAATAATGACACCTGAAAGTTAGTACCGATGAGAATAAGTCTATTGGCAAAGCATGTTTTTTTTTTTTTTTTTTACTAAATGTTATGTTCCGGTTATTAATATATTCCCGTTCTAGCACTGCCTACGACCACAAAATGAAACGTGTGCCCGCAATCGAAACAACTGTTCATGAATTATAAACATCTATGGATTATGGAATATTTAAAAACTGCAATTCATTCGATCAGGAACACACAAATGAAATAATAAAGAAAAAGGCCTTTTCAACTCCGTTAAGCAGAAAAACTGAATTATTCTAAGGTCATTTTTAGATGATTGAATTAGATTTTGGGCTTTATTTTAATAGGATTGTTGAAACTCGAAACTGATTTTCTTATCTATTCCCGTGTCCCGGGTCCCAGGTCTCGGTACTATTCTTTCTTTTATCTTTCAAGGAAAACGTGAGCACCTCAGCCACTGCTACTTTTACTGCTGTAATCTGAACCTGAACACCAATACATAAAATAATCACTTTTTTAAATTCACGAAAACGTGTCTTAATATGAAACTAGTATGCACATTTGTGTCGCCGTGTGTATAATTTTGCGTAATTCCCGGGCACAGGCTCTGCACAGGTGGCAGACTTGCGCAGTTATTACATCAGTACCTGCTCTGTCGCAGTACATTCACGACACCCCTCTCTAATATATAGTACTTAAAAATATTATACCCACTGAAATTTAAATTTAATTATGGGAAATTCCCCTACCTCAGCGTCATAAAAGTTTAAGGTTAAAAACAGTAGGTAGGTATTCTCTTTCTACTCCTTGATGGCCACATACGTGTCAGAGGAGTTCACAAAATGGAGATAATACAAGAACATCATATTTAGTAGTCACGTGGGCTTGAACCACGGCCTTTCAAATGCAAGTACTTCTGTATCTTTGCGCTGGAGTGCTCGGCTACGGCGGCTGTTATAAGTCGGTCTCTGAAACTTAAAGTTATAGATAGGAGACGTTTCCAGTATAACTAGGAGAGGTAATAGATATGGGAGGGAGGGGTCTCATAAATTCATTCATGCATGTCACTAATTAGATGACACGATGCATTCGACTTTTTTTTTTAAATAATCCACATTTTTATGGCTATGGTATCTTGAAATTATAACCTATTCGAAGGATGATGACACATTATCTCAAGGCAGTCATACGCCATATAAAAGTATCTCTAAGGGTACATAAGGATCAAAATTTTAGATTATATTGGGTAAGTCTAAATTTTCAAACTTATTTTGTTAGAGGCTCCACACACCATTAAATTAAATCATAATTTAATTTAATCTAAAAGTAACTTTACTGCTAAGTTCAATGCTTTAAGTTTGTAGGTGTACTGAAGACCGAAACGGTAGCCATCCACTTGAACGTCAGTGATGAGAGTTTTGTTCTCTGTGAGGTAAATCAGATTGGACTTGCCAGTACTCTTGCTGGTATGATAATGAGATTTTTTTATTTTTAACAAGTCAGTCATTTTGCAAAAGTCAGTTAGTCAGAATGTTGGTAGTAGCATCGTGTCTTCTAATTATAGGACCATGAGACCTTTGTCAGTTTACCTTGAGCAAGTCTCCGATGCCACCTTGTCGACTGAGATCTTCCTCTCAATTATAGCTAACGTAAGCATGGCCCAGACCTTATCAACATATATCTTATTAAGCCCTGATAAGATCTATATATTCATAACTAGGGATTGATTTAGTGTCATCTGTAATCCATCGATGCTGATCAGGAAATTTATCAGAGTCCGTAAGCGCCTTCTTTTCACATGATGTGTATTGAGAGGCTAGTCTGTCGATTTTGCACTAATCTACGTGAATTGAAGATGAAGAAAATCAACGAGGGTCATAGTTAAGAGCCATAGTTACTCTTCCATAATTCTCTGTATACATTTTGCATTGAGACATACTCCTGTAGCAGCAGAGTTGTCTAATTGTTATCTCCCAGTGGCATTTTACTGTTAGGTCCAGACAGCGGTTATTCTGGGATGCTGAATCTCGTGACCGACCTTGAACATTCCTCCGAGTAGCTTCTCGACTCCAGAGTGTTGCCATCACTCAGAGTTACTGCTTCAGACGTTTAAGACTCATCACCTCAGCTTGCAACTGTCCTGCCATCAGTGCTAAAAGCCATCTACCTCTCCGAATTTTCCAAACGTCTAGTTGCATTCTGCAGAAAGATTAAACTTAATTAGATGCATTCTGTACAGCCTCAGGTTAAAAATGAGCGGCACTATTGTGGCGTTCAATTTTTATTTTTTTTTATCCCGGTTGATTTGCGTGTTTAATAGATTAAAATTATATTGGGACTTATATTAAAATTTTCTTTTTTAAATTACATCAGGACATTAGGTTTATTTTCTACATATAAACGTATGTGGAATTACGTCAAAAATGTTTTTAATTTAATTTTACTTGGACACCAGTGTATTTAGAAGCGTCTAACATTCGATATTTGAGGAAAAGACATTTTCTTACACCGGAATCACTGTTTACTAAATCTTAAACATTTTAAAGGAATAAGTGCACAGATCATGGCTCATTACTTATTTCGACACCTTAACCAGCTGATTTAAAATCTTTGTCTGTAAATTTTCCCATCGTAACGAAGTGCACATAAGGTGAATGCAGATTTTAGGAAGGTCATAATGCAATGTGAATGACAAGAACCAATTCACACCACGATAAGCACTCATTTACCCTTTGCGTACTAGCTACGTCACAAGCAAAATCAATTCTTGCAGGGCGTTATTACAATAAAGTGATTTATGAATGGAGAAGTGGGTGGGTGGTGTCGGACAGTAAATATAATATAGCCGATTGATAGTTCCATAAAAGCACAAATTCTACATTAAAGGTTATCGTGTTTGTGTAAACAAACTTACTGTTGATAGTCACTAAGACATTTCCGTTTATAATATGAAGTATCAAGAGCTTAGAACAGCAAGGTAATTGGATGTTCCAACTATTTATTAGAAATACTGAGGCGTTATAACTTTTCAGGTACTCCTTTATACATAATAAAATTACTGCATTGTCGAACTTGAACTTTTCAAAAATCTTTAATTAAGAATTTGTGAATTGCAAGCAAAATCAATTCTTGCCATATACTGTACCCTTCTGATTAAAAATAAAAAAACGGGGGAAGGGTAATTTAATTTGTTTCCTATATTTTGGCTAGTCTTCACGAATTAAAACTGGGATGTGGGATAACTTCTACGAAATCTATTCCGTTAATGGTTGTCGAACATTAGAACAGCAAATCCAAGAAACAATTTTGCCTTTAGGCGGAACAATTACTTTTTATTTTCTTCTGTTCTTCGTTGAGAGAGAAAGAGAGAGAGAGAGAGAGAGAGAGAGAGAGAGAGAGAGAGAGAGAGAGAGAGCGCACGACTACTTGGAAAATACAAGCTCCATTTTTCTTTCCGAAGAGCGTGCTTGAATTCTTGCTCTGAGTCAAAGCAGACAAACGTTTCTGAAAATAGAAAACGTTTTTTCTTTTCTTTTCTTTTCTTTTTTTTTCTGCTTGCGCTCCTGTTTGGGTGTATGAACACCCAGCAAATGCCACTAAAGTTAATAGCATTTCATGTTAACATCGCTGATGAAACTAAAGAAACACAAAAAAAGATAATCCTTAATTGTCTTTAAAATTTAAGCTTACTTGACAATTTTTAATTTAATTAAGAATTATCGATTATTTGCGTTGTAGAATAATTGCGATAATAACATGATGAAACACATAATCATAAAATTGAAGAGTTTAGGATATGCCATAATTCTTCCGTGTGTTTTTACTTGGGGGGCGTATTTAATTTTAAGTGTTTTTTAAATTTATTTAAACATTAGTTTAAAGGAAAATATTTAACACTTACTAATCACTTAAAAAGAGAAGCAGCTTAACTTTACGTCAGAAAGCTAATTCAGTGAATCGTTTCTGACACTCATTTCATACATGAAACAGCTGAAATTATCTTACTATTAACTAACAAAAGAGTGATAAAAATACAAGTTACATTTATTCCCACAATTTAAAAATACATTTAATTTTCCTAGATTTTTTGTATATTTTGTCACTTTCATCATTCGAAGGTAAACAAAAATAATACAATTAATAAAAAAAAAAGCATGCAATTTAATGTTGTACATTTTTAGATGATTTTTCATGTACATGCTCAAATTTTCAATAATTTTTCCCCCGTTTAATCTATTAAAATAATTTCAAGTCTAGCTAACAGTGTTACTATACATAAGATGCTAAGGCTGTAATTTGCTTCGACCTTTGTGTGTGCAATGAGATACAGGGTTGAAAGGCAAATAGTTTTAAATGTAAATTTTATAACAAGGAATCGGTCAATTAGTAATTTTGTGTACTACGGCTATCAACATGATTCTAGCTGGGAAATATGATATTACGTCACTTTATTAGACTTCATGAGAGGTCGTAGTAGGGTATTTGCTTGTCTCATTTGCCATTTTAGATCGTTTCTGCTGCCATAAAGCAAGGGTGTGTCTTTTATTGAAGCGCATATTAATATTAATGGAATGTCTAATGCTATCTTTCAAGCAGTTCATTATCGATAAAAAAATAATTGAGCTATGAAAATTGTAAAAAAAATCGACTGTAAAAGAATAATGCTTTGAGATGCAGTATGTAAAGACAGAGAATTACTTTAAATCACCACGGTATTAATAATTTCATGACACCAAAAGTAACAATTTTTTGCCGTATATTGTGTTTATGGTGGTTTAGAATCCGACCTTGAAACGCATGATTGCGTTTCAAGAAGTCACTTATGCTACAGTGCAAGCCACTAGTAACCATAATCTTTCCAATTTAAAGTTTTACCGCACTGTCAGGAAATGTTTAAAACGTAATGGATTGCAGGTGATAATTCCACATGCTGTTCAAGTGGTAGTTTATAGCTGCTTTAAAATATTTAAGATACTCTTATAATATTTATTGTTTATCAACGGGAAAGTAGCATGTGAAACCAAGATTCAACGCGAGATGTGTGAGATGCAAAGTGTGCAAAAAATTCCAATAGCGGTTCGAAAAATGGCTGAGTGACTGTATAACGGGATGTCCTTATACTATATTTCCAATAGTATAAGGACATCCCTGGTATTTGGGAAAAATTGGCTGTACTGTACCCTTCATCCACATGCCATAAAGCTTTTGTTCCTGTCATAAGTGACAGGAACAAAAGCAACTGCATTCACGCTAAGAGCAAGCAAATGAACGATATAGAGTAGATCATTATAATTAATATTAATAATTTCTGTTAACCATTTTGGTTCATTCCTGCCGACTAGAAGGATTTATGGTATTCATGCCATATCTATTATTACATGGTGATTAATAGAATAATTCATAAATTAAGCATATATACGCAGAATGCCAGGAGCTATTATTAGAGTTTATATAGTTTTTCGGCAGCTAACAATTATACAGTTTATATACATTTACATACCATTCTGCTCCTTTTCATTTACAGAGACTAGCATGTATGTATTTACAGAATCTTTTACAAATCTAAGAGTGTATAAGTTATTTTTTTGTAGAACCGACAGTCCAAACTATGTTGTTCCTGAGATACGGGAGCAAGAATACAGCAGCTTATTTTCCAATCTTTATTGCTAAGGATATACATACAAACAGCAAAGTATAAATATATATAAAGGCAACGTTCCCTCCACGGCCAGAAATATGGCCGTGGATCTTATAGGCCAGGGGCCGGCAACCTGCGGCTCTTCAACTTTTAGTCCACATGACAAGCGCAGCGGGCGCGGACGGCGACGTGAATATAACATCAGTGCAAGCCGCAAACACTTCTCAGTTTAGTTTGCCTGTGCATCGCAAGCATTAATAAATAATATTTATTTAAAAAATATATATATATTTTAATAAAACACCTTCCCACTATTCCATTTCTTAAAACTCCTCTCACCCCCCCAACCCAGCTTGAGCTGAGGTGCGGCTCTTTGGATTCTTTTTTTTTTTTAATTAGATCAAAAATGGCTCTTCACTCAAAAAAGATTGCGACTCCTGTTATAGGCTGACATATCGATAGGTGTTTTCAAGAATTTTCTGTCTGCAAAATCACGTGGATTAGTAAATTTATTTGGATTTATTCAAAGTCATTGAAGTAGATTGGTCGAGGCGTCTAGCTTAGCGACTTTCAAAGGGGCAGGTCATCACAGGATGCTAAATTAACAATCTATCTGTTCGTGAAGTGGCACGTTATATATTCATGGGGCCCAAGGCAAAATGGAATTTGGGGTACCCATCTAAAGAAAAAACTAATAAAGAACACTTTATTAGTTTTTTCTGGAGTCATGGAGCCCACCTTCTAAAGAAAAAACTAATAAAGAACACTTTATTAGTTTTTCTTTAGAAAGAACAAATTATAATGGACTATGCTGCATAGCTCACAATATACAAAGCCGAACAGCTTCCTCCGATAGAGCAGCGGTAGTTTCCATCTGGTCGTGCAAGTCAGAATGATAAAGTAGCAGTTATGGGACGTAGTAAAGATATCACGGAGTTTCAAAAGGGCATGATTGTGGGAGCTCGTGCATCGGGTGCTTCCATATCGGACACGGCATGTCTTGTCGGTTGCTTACGGCCTACTGTGGTTAAGGTGTACAAAGAATAATATCGAACGGGTCAAACTACTTTCCACCATCAGAACTGTAACGGATTATGCAAGGTGGATGTTCGAGGTTAAAGAAGGGTGCAGCGCAGTGTACGGGCTCTACTCCATGTCGCTGTTGTAGGGTAGGTCTGCTTGCCAGTTGACAACACAATACAATATGGGAATGCAAGAACAAATCCCCAATGACGATGCGCTGCACACTCAGCATTATGGGATCCCATGACTCCAGAAACACCCTATATTCATCGCTGATTATCGTTGACAGTGTATGCTGTGGTGTCAACAACATGCTGGTTGGGTACTGGAGGACTGGAAACGAGTGTGCTAGTGAATGAGACCAAATACTTGGTGCAAAACGCCAACGGACGACTTTACATGTGGCGCAAGTAACACGAGTCCATGGACCTAACGCGCATGGTGCCCACTATCCAGGCAGGTGGTGGTGGTTGCATAATATGGGGCATGTTTTGTGCTGGCAAGAACTAAGACTCCTGGTGCGTATGGACCAATGTTTCACTGGCGAGGTCTACCAGCAGCTCTTCCTCTGGAATGGGCCCCCGGAGGAATCTGGCCCACCTTTTGGCAACATTAGGTGGGTCAGAGTCTCTTTTGAGGCATTACGTGCTCTACTGGAACTGGCCCACCTTCCCGTGGTGTGGACGAGCACCCAGAATCATCTGTCCAGGTGACTGATGCTTCTGGGTAGCCAAGTGGCCAGAACATAACAACACAACATACACATAAACCTACGTCACACACATATCTGGTCCATTTGTAGTGATACTGTTCTTTACAGAGACACGAGGCGGAGTTGAACAGACGTTCTAGGTGCCGCCCATTACATATACATGTCTACTGGCAGCTCTCCTTTATGTACTTGTGGTCAGCCTGAGACTTGAAGTCATTTATTATATGATTGTAGTTTGTATGTTGAACGTAGAGAAAGG